>NC_053028.1:648514508-648546917 GCF_003073215.2 Triticum urartu | reverse complement strand
ACAAAAAAACACAACCAAAACAGAGTCTAGATAATTATTTATTACTAAACAGGAGCAAAAAGCAAGGAATAAAAATAAAATTGGGTTGCCTCCCAACAAGCGCTATCGTTTAACGCCCCTAGCTAGGCATAAAAGCGAGGATAGATCTAGGTATTGCCATCTTTGGTAGGCAATCCATAAGTGGCTCTCATGATAGTTTCATATGGCAATTTTATTTTCTTTCTTGGAAAGTGTTCCATGCCCTTTTTTAATGGAAATTGAAATCTAATATTCCCTTCCTTCATATCAATAATCGCACCAACCGTTCTAAGGAAAGGTCTACCAAGAATAATAGGGCAAGAAGGATTGCAATCTATATCAAGAACAATGAAATCTACGGGCACATAATTCCTATTTGCAACAATAAGAACATCAGTAACATTCCATTAATCCTTCCCATAGGTTTCTTAATAGTGGAATCCACAAGATGCAAGTTTAGAGAGCAATCATCAAAATTACGGAAATCTAGCAAATCACACAAAGTCTTGGGAATAGTAGAGACACTAGCACCCAAATCACACAAAGCATAAAACTCATGATCTTTAATTTTAATTTTAATAGTTGGTTCCCACTCATCATAGAGTTTTCTAGGGATAGAAACTTTCAACTCAAGTTTTTCTTCATAAGATTGCATCAAGGCATCAACAATATGTTCGGTGAAGGCTTTATTTTGACTATAAGCATGTGGAGAATTTAGCACGGATTGCAACA
Source organism: Triticum urartu (assembly GCF_003073215.2). Lineage (NCBI taxonomy): Eukaryota > Viridiplantae > Streptophyta > Magnoliopsida > Poales > Poaceae > Triticum > Triticum urartu. The sequence continues at coordinate 648,546,167 of NC_053028.1, read as the reverse complement.
AGGAAATACAATCAATTAAAGAGCAACTTTCATAATTAAATTCCTTGAAATCCAATATAGTGGGTTTAGCAACATCTAGATTTTTATTTCTTTCAATCCCACTTTCATCAATTTCATCATTAAGATCTAAATACTCCGAATTTTTAGAATGCCTTCTAGGTAAAGGAAGATCATATTGTTAGAACGTAGCAGAATTTAAAATTTTCTACGCATCACCAAGATCAATCTATGGAGTTATCTAGCAACGAGGGAAAGGGGAGTGCATCTACATACCCTTGTAGATCGCGAGCGGAAGCGTTCAAGAGAACGGGGTTGATGGAGTCGTACTCGTCGTGATCCAAATCACCGATGACCCGAGCGCCGAACGGACGGCACCTCCGCGTTCAACACACGTACGGTTGGGAAGACGTCTCCTCCTTCTTGATCCAGCAAGGGGAAGGAGAGGTTGATGGAGATCCAGCAGCACACGAGCGTGGTGGTGGAAGCAGCGGTGATCTCGGCAGGGCTTCGCCAAGCTCACGAGAGGGAGAGGGAGGGGCCAGGGAGCTTGGGTGCGGCATGCCCTCCCCCACTATATATAGGGACCTTAGGAGGGTGCCGGCCCTAGAGATTGATTCTCCAAGGGGGGCGGCGGCCAAGGGGGGGCTTGCCCAGCATGTGAGGCGCGCCCACAACCGCTAAGATCACGCCTAGGCGCAGCGCGGAAAGCACAGGCGGGGGCGGCACCAGAGCACAGGCGCTGGTTCCACTGCCCCAACTCAGCCCCATGGGGCCCTCTGGAAAAGGGGGGGATACGGTGGCCCCACCCGGTGGGCACCCACACCCTACCTCCACCGGGAACCCGTACGGCTGCGGTCCCGTAAACTCTGCCCATACACTAGGTAGAAAAGGGCTATTGTCCGGTAGTTAACTGGCACTATCTCTGTCCGGTTACGGCCTGACCGGGACTAAGGCGTGGGTATAATGCATGTCCTTTAGTCGGGTCTCCAATGCAGAACCGGGTACAGAAATGGGGACCTTCCAATTTCCGTGCTAGTGAGTTGCGAGCACGGCAGAGTAGGGAATCCTTGGTCCGGGTTAGGTGGCACCCCACCGGAACACATTACTTTTGACGCGAGGATTCGACCGGTCAGCATTTCGATATTTCCGGATTGCGGCCTAGGGGAATTTCTTTTTGAAGGGTGGGGATTTGAGGGATTTGAGGGGCGCTAAGTCTTCACGTGATTTCATACTAGTATATGGTGTTAGCGGGTAGTGAGTAATTAAATAGACGAGGGAAGATGTGGACTGCATCTTAATGTTCGTTGCAAAGAGCTTAGACCAGCTACGTACTGAACATACGCATACTCAGAGAGACTAGCAAACGCTATTTGACCTAAGTAGTTCAAAGCGATCTCACAAACACGAAGAGCGATATGAATCCAGATCCATGCACAGGAATCAGGATACAAGAGGAAGCTGATCAGATATCCGACCACCTTCATGATTCCGAGAGATTGTCCGAGTGGATAAGACACAACAGGCAGTTATAGTATACATGACTAACTGGTTACGAGCACCTTGCTGAAGGCCACATCCACATCATTTACATATATGGCTTAGTCAGGTATATTAGCTACACAAAGATGGGAATTATGCGGGTACTTACAGAGAATAATAAGTTGCTCGCGACGTAAATACGGCAGGCCTCATGGTCACATAGTACTCTAGGAAACTCCGTCTTCACAGCCCAGAGTCACACGTGAAAGCAAGAGTGGCCAGCCCGCTAATTCTTTGAATTGCTCGCATGGAGCAGCTGAGATGCTCCGCCAGAGAAGGTCATACAAGACTCTAGGTGATTCACCGACAAGGAGCATCTGAATTATGTAAGAAAGTGGGGTATCAATATACTAATATAACTTACTAAAACGTAAAATATGAATGAATGAACACTCAAACACCAAACTGGATGGTAACAAAATATATTAGGAAATGTGAAGATGATGGTAGTTATTGTACAGTACTTCATGGAATTGTTTTGCCGTACTCATCTATAGTTCGTTAGAGTAGCCCCCCTCACAGGTCATGTGGCGGATGGACTCGCAAAGTAGTATCCACAGAAATATTCCCTTGTTCCTGCCACAACCACTTTACAAGAAATAGAGGTCAATCAAACTGATAAGCAAGAATGCCAAATGGTATTGATGAAACTAGCGCTTGAATCAATAGGAGATGCGCGGAACATGCTACTATAGTACTTACTTTCGGGTGTCTAAATTGCAGCTTCTTCGGGAGTCCCGGAGCTTTTTTGGTGAATTTTCTTCCAAACCCTGCAGACAAAGAAAACAATTACTTGATATATCAGGAAATATGACAAAGTTGTTGATAGGTGGTTGATAATGAATCCGATTAACTTAATATGCGAGACGCATCTTGCAGTGGGGCATAAGTCCGACATAGCTACCTAGGTGGGATTTTTGTCTTGAGTCTATACGGTTATCTAAGTCAAAGCCTAGCTATCAAGAGTATAATCTCTGAGGAGAACTCACTAAGGCTGAAAGCACTGACACACAGCAGCCCTCCAAGAATATAGTAGTAACTGCAATATCAGTCATATATATATATTACATTACTATAACCTTGACTATATATATATAAGGGAAACCGAATACGCACAAGACAGTAACACTCACTTGAAGTTGTAAGGAAAGAGTATTATATCTTTGTTTTCATTTATTACAACGATCGTAGCAAGTTTGGCCTCGGTATCTGCGGCATGAAATTTAACCTGAGTTGCATCTATGAGATATGTGTTAATGAACCCAATATCACCGACTTGTCTTTTCTTCAATTCGACGATCTTCAATCTGCATAATATAGTGAGGATGATTATAAATACATGCAATGAAAGAGCTGAGCTATATAGAGAGACTTAATGACAGAAGTAGTACTACTTACAGACAGTAGCAGGTGACCGTTGCTTTATCGAGGGCCAATTGATTGAAAAACTGAAAGAACTCCTCAAATGGAACAGGCAACAGTTCAATTCCAACGAGGTCATGCTCCTTTTTAACTCTCACATACAAAGTACTCCTCCCCCCAGACTCTCTGCAGATTTTCAAGTACCAATCATGCAATCTTCGCATCATCGTTGATAGAGATCTTTCATCTTTGACGAGAGGCTTCCCGTACTCGTATCTTTGTATCTGCACCTCCATGAAATCATAATGTACATCGTCGGGCAGGTAATCGCCAAGATTGCTATAACCGGGCACCATCCTCGGATCATTAGCGACGTTGTCGCTAGGCACCTTGAGCGGGGGGCACGATTGCTTCGCTTGTTCGCCGAGCTGGGCAATTTGTTTCCCAGCTCGTCGTTCTTTCAGCCTTTGATCACTGACAGTACTTCCCGACCGCTCCGCTTCGGCAAATTCCTTTCCAATAATGCGCTCATAGTTTCCTTTCGGCGGAGACTTGGGTGGTTTTGTCAGGGCAGCCAGAGTGCGCTTCGCTTTCACCGGATCTACCTTCTCCTCCGGAGGTGGATGTTTCTTTGCTTTCACCCCTTCAAAGAAGTTCCTCACTTCTTCTCGCGCGATCTCGGCATTCTCCTCCGGGGTCTCGTATGGTAACTTCTCTGGAGTCTTCAGAGAAGGACCGAATCTGTATGTCCTCCCGCCTCTGGTTGTACTGCTAGACGCCGCAGAGCAGACGGAGCGGTTGTCTTCTTTACTTGCTTACGAGGCGGAGGAGAAGGACTACGACGCGCCGGAGCAGCTGCCGGAGCGGCGGCGGGTCTCTTCCGCCCTTGCTGACGAAGCGGAGAAGGAGGAGGCTAGGCTGCTCGGGCGCGCCGGCGCAGGCGGAGAAGGAGGCGGAGTGCCGCCACGCGCCGGAGAAGGAGCCGGCCGAGGGCCCTGATCGTCACTCGCCGGAGGAGGAGCGGTGGAGGAGGCGGAGTGCCCTGACTCGCCGGAGGAGGAGGAGGAGGCGGAGGCGTCCAGTTCGGAAGGTTGATGAGCTCCTTCCGCCATAGGCATGGAGTCTTCAGAGCAGAACCCAGCCGAGTCTCCCCTTCACATAGGGTGGTCAAGCTGGAGGTCCTCAAATCCCTCCATTATTTCATCCACCATCACCCTAGCATATCCTTCTGGAATCGGCCGGCAGTGAAAAGTTGCGCCGGGTTCAGTAGGAAAAACAGAGCCAACAGCCGCCTTGACCTTCATATTAATCCATTGCGTCATAAGGTGGCAATTTTGAGACTCCGTGATAGCATCCACGGGATAGCTGGCAGGAGCCGTCAAGACATGCTCCGGCTGAAGCAGCTCGGTGGAAGCCACGCTGCTTCTCCGCTGAGATGGCGGGGTAGCTTCGGGGGAAGCTTCGGCAGTTCGTTTGCTGCGATTTGCTTCTCGTTCCTCTATCGCTTGTACCCTTGCTTGCAGCGCCTGCATTTGGGTCTGCTGCACTTTTTTCCTCCTCTCATGGGATTTGTAACCGCCTGCGTCCGGAAACCCAACCTTCCACGGAATGGAGCCTGGCGTGCCTCGTGTCCGTCCAGGGTGCTCAGGATTCCCGAGGGCCATTGTGAGCTCGTCGTTCTCTCTGTCTGGAAAGAACGTCCCTTCCTGCGCTGCTTCGATATACTGCTTAAGCTTACTGACTGGTATGTCCATTTGATCGTTCGTCCAAATGCACTTCCCTGTTACAGGGTCCAAGGTTCCGCCAGCCCCGAAGAACCAAGTCCGGCAACGGTCTGGCCAGTTAATTGTCTCTGGTTCGATCCCTTTATCAACCAGATCATTCTCAGTCTTGGCCCACTTAGGCCGGGCTACGAGGTAGCCACCTGACCCCGTGCGATGGTGATGCTTCTTCTTCGCAGCATTTTGCTTGTTTGTCGCCGACATCTTCTTACTCTTTTCCGATGTCTTGTGGGCCACAAATGCGGGCCAGTGATCTCTGATCTTCTCATATCTGCCCTTGAATTCTGGTGTCTCTTTATTTTCGACAAACTTATTCAGCTCTTTCTTCCACCTCCTGAATAGTTCTGCCATCCTCTTAAGAGCAAAAGACTTGATTAATTGCTCTTTAACTGGCTTCTCTGGATCATCCTCTGGCGGTAGGGTGAAATTTGACTTCAGCTCAGTCCAAAGATCATTTCTGCATATATTGACATAAGACACCTCAGGGTCTTCTGTAGCCCGGCTTTACCATTGTCGGATGCTGATCGGATCTTGTCCCTAACCAAAACCCGCGTATGAGCAACAAATGCTCATTTGGTCGAGGGGTAATTCATCGGTTGGTCCTTCACCCGGGTGTGATTTAGCTCAAATAAAAATTCCGGCCAGAACTTCTTCAGTCCAGGAAAGACTACAACTTATTTTTAGGGAGGACTAAGCTCGTCGTTGACCAAAGTTGTGCTCGATCGAAGGGTAGATAAAGAGGGAAATAATTTTAATTCGGATAATGTGTACAATAGCTGATACGGTCGCTTGGAATGAATGATATAATTAGATAGATCACAAAAGCTGACTATTATATACGGGTGGCGGAACTCAGTTCGGATACAACGGAGTGACATCATTTCACGGTCTCCTTCTTGATACCGGCATTTGGTTTAGAGCCGAAACCAGCTCGACTTGCAAAGATCCAATCATAACATAAAAGAATTCAGAGAAGATTCAAATATATATTCATAGATAGACTTGATCATAAACCCACAATTCATCGGTCTCAACAAACACACCGACAAAAGAAGATTACATCGAATAGATCTCCACAAGAGAGGGGGAGAACATTGTATTGAGATCCAAAAAGAGAGAAGAAGCCATCTAGCTACTAACTATGGACCCGTAGGTCTGAAGTAAACTACTCACACTTCATCGGAGGGGATTGGATGATGATGTAGAAGCCCTCCGTGATCGATGCCCCTCCGGCGGAGCTCGAACAGGCCCCAAGATGGGATCTCGTGGATACAGAAAGTTGCGGCGGTGGAATTAGGTTTTTGGCTCCGTCGATCGTTTGGGGGTATGTGGATATATATAGGAGGAAGAAGTACGTCGGTGGAGCTTCGAGGGGCCCACGAGGCAGGGGGCGCGCCCTAGGGGGCGGCCCACCCTCTGTGACCACTCGTGGCTTTCTTGACGGAGGGTCCAAGTCTCCTGGATCTTATCTCGGTGAGAAAATCACGTTTCCGAAGGTTTCATTCCGTTTGGACTCCGTTTGATATTCCTTTTCTTCGAAACCCTAAAACAGGCAAAAAACAGCAATTCTGGGCTGGGCCTCCGGTTAATAGGTTAGTCCCAAAAATAATATAAAAGTGGATAATAAAGCCCAATAATGTCCAAAACAGTAGATAATATAGCATGGAGCAATCAAAAATTATAGATATGTTGGGAGAGTATCATAGGGCAAGCCCGCCCAGTCTACATCGGAGTAGGCGGTGAGGGCGGTGTCGGCGGAGGCGTGAAGCGTGACGCCAAGATCCATAGTGCCACAGATATAGCGGAGAATCCGCTTGACGGCAGCCCAGTGAACGTCTCGAGGAGCATGCATATGAAGACACACCTGCTGCACGGCATACTGGATCTCCGGTCGAGTCAGAGTGAGGTACTGGAGAGCACCAACGATAGACCGATAGAAAGCAGCATCCGAAGCAGGAGAACCATCCGTGGCAGAAAGCTTGGCCTTCGTATCAACAGGCGTAGCGGCGGGCTTGCAGTTAAGCATGCCGCGTCCAGGAGTCGTCGAGCGTACTTCCGCTGATGAAGGAAGAAGCATCCGGCGGGACACCGTGATACGTCTCCAACGTATCTATAATTTTTGATTGCTCCATGCTATATTATCTACTGTTTTGGACATTATTGGGCTTTATTATCCACTTTTATATTATTTTTGGGACTAACCTATTAACCGGAGGCCCAGCCCAGAATTGCTGTTTTTTGCCTATTTAGGTTTCGAAAGAAACGGAATTCAAACGGAATGAAACCTTCAGGAACGTGATTTTCTCACGAACATGATCCAGGAGACTTGGACCCTACGTCAAGAAAGAGGGAGGTGGCACGAGGGTGGGGGCGCGCCACCTGCCTCGTGGGCCCCTGTGCTCCACCGACGTACTCCTTCCTCCTATATATACTACGTACCCCCAAAACGATCAGAGACGGAGCCAAAAACCTAATTCCACCACCGCAACTGTACACGATGATCCCATCTTGGCATGTCAACATGGGAAGACGGAGAGGTTGGGGAACTGTTGGGGAACGTAGCAGAAATTCAAAATTTTCCTACGTGTCACCAAGATCTATCTATGGAGTCATCTAGCAACGAGGGGAAGGAGTGCATCTACATACCCTTGTAGATCGCTAAGCGGAAGCGTTCAAGAGAACGGGGTTGATGGAGTCGTACTCTTCGTGATCCAAATCACCGGAGATCCTAGTGCCGAACGGACGGCACCTCCGCGTTCAACACACGTACAGCCCGGTGACGTCTCCCATGCCTTGATCCAGCAAGGAGAGAGGGAGAGGTTGAGGAAGACTCCATCCAGCAGCAGCACAACGGCGTGGTGGTGATGGAGGAGCGTGGCAATCCTGCAGGCTTCGCCAAGCACCGAGATATGAGGAGAAAGAGAGGGAGGGCTGCACCAACAGGCAGAGATCAGATCGTATTATGGGCAGCCCAGGCCTCACTATATATAGGGGAGAGGGAGGAGGGTGCGCCCCCTCTAGGGTTCCCACCCCTAGGGGGGCGGCAGCCCTAGATGGGAAAGGGGAGGCGGCCAAGAGGGGGAGAGAGGGGGCGCCCCCTAGGGTGGGCCTTAGGCCCATCTAAGCCTAGGGTTTCCCTCTCCTCCTTTGCTGCGCCTTGGGCCTTGTGGGAGGCGCACCAGCCCACTTAGGGGCTGGTCCCTCACCACTCTTGGCCCATGCAAGCCGGCTGGTGGCCCCACTTGGTGGACCCCCGGGACCCTCCCGGTGGTCCCGGTACGTTACCGATAAAACCCCGAAACTTTTCCGGTGACCAAAACAGGACTTCCCATATATAAATCTTTACCTCCGGACCATTCCGGAACTCCTCGTGACGTCCGGGATCTCATCCGGGACTCCGAACAACATTCGGTAACCACATACAAACTTCCTTTATAACCCTAGCGTCATCGAACCTTAAGTGTGTAGACCCTACGGGTTCGGGAGACATGCAGACATGACCGAGACGTTTCCGGTCAATAACCAACAGCGGGATCTGGATACCCATGTTGGCTCCCACATGTTCCATGATGATCTCATCGGATGAACCACGATGTCAAGGACTTAATCAATCCCGTATACAATTCCCTTTGTCTATCGGTACGATACTTGCCCGAGATTCGATCGTCGGTATCCCGATACCTTGTTCAATCTCGTTACCGGCAAGTCTCTTTACTCGTTCCGTAACACATAATCCCGTGATCAACTCCTTGATCACATTGTGCACATTATGATGATGTCCTACCGAGTGGGCCCAGAGATACCTCTCCGTCAGGAGTGACAAATCCCAGTCTCGATTCGTGCCAACCCAACAGACACTTTCGGAGATACCTGTAGTGTACCTTTATAGCCACCCAGTTACGTTGTGACGTTTGGCACACCCAAAGCACTCCTACGGTATTCGGGAGTTGCACAATCTCATGGTCTAAGGAAATGATACTTGACATTAGAAAAGCTTTAGCATACGAACTACACGATCTTGTGCTAGGCTTAGGATTGGGTCTTGTCCATCACATCATTCTCCTAATGATGTGATCCCGTTATCAACGACATCCAATGTCCATGGTCAGGAAACCGTAACCATCTATTGATCAACGAGCTAGTCAACTAGAGGCTTACTAGGGACATGGTGTTGTCTATGTATCCACACATGTATCTGAGTTTCCTATCAATACAATTATAGCATGGATAATAAACGATTATCATGAACAAGGAAATATAATAATAACTAATTTATTATTGCCTCTAGGGCATATTTCCAACAGTCTCCCACTTGCACTAGAGTCAATAATCTAGTTCACATCGCCATGTGATTAACACTCACAGGTCACATCGCCATGTAACCAACATCCAAAGAGTTTACTAGAGTCAATAATCTAGTTCACATCACTATGTGATTAACACTCAATGAGTTCTGGGTTTGATCATGTTGCTTGTGAGAGAGGTTTTAGTCAACGGGTCTGAACCTTTCAGATCCGTGTGTGCTTTACAAATCTTTATGTCATCTCCTAGATGCAAGCTACCACGTTCTATTTGGAGCTATTCCAAATAACTGTTCTACTTGCTATTAACAATCGGTATCTTCTACTCAGAGCTATCCGGATAGGTGTTAAGCTTGCATCGACGTAACTCTTTACGCGAACTCTTTACACTCCATAATCGAGAAAATTCCTTAGTCCACTAGTTACTAAGGATAACTTTGACCTTGTCCTGTGATCCATTCTTAGATCACTCTTGTACCCATTGACTGACTCATGGCAAGGCACACTTTCAGGTGCGGTACACAGCATAGCATACTGTAGAGCCTATGTCTTAAGCATAGGGGACGACCTTCGTCCTTTCTCTCTATTCTGCCGTGGTCGAGCTTTAAGTCTTAACTTCATACCTTACACTCAGGCAAGAACTCCTTCTTTGACTGATCCATCTTGAACACCTTCAAGATCATGTCAAGGTATGTGCTCATTTGAAAGTACCTTTAAGCGTTTTGATCTATCCTTATAGATCTTGATGCTCAATGTTCAAGTAGCTTAATCCAGGCTTTCCATTGAAAAACACTTTCCAAATAACCCTATATGCTTTCCAGAAATTCTACGTCATTTCTGATCCATAATATGTCAACAACATATACTCATCAGAAATTCTATAGTGCTCCCACTCACTTCTTTGGAAATACAAGTTTCTCATAAACTTTGTATAAACCCAAAATCTTTGATCATCTCATCAAAGCATACATTCCAACTCCGAGATGCTTACTCCAGTCCTTAGAAGGATTGCTGGAGCTTTGCATACTTATTAGCCATTTTTCAGGATTGAACAAAACCTTCCGGTTGTATCACATACAACCTTTCCTCAGAAAATCGTCGAGGAAACAATGTTTTGACATCCTATCTGCAAGATTTCATAAATAATGCAGTAATCGCTAATATAATTCCAACAGACTCTTAGCATCGCTACGAGTGAGAAAGTCTCACGTAGTCAACTCCTTGAACTTGTCAGAAAACATCTTAATGACAAGTCGAGCTTTCTTAATGGTGACATTTACCATCATTGTCCGTCTTCCTTTTAAAATCCATCTGTACTCAACAGCCTCACGACCATCGAGCTATTCTGTCAAAGTCTACACTTTGTTTTCATACATGGATCCTCTCTCTGATTTTATGGCCTCGAGCCATTTATCGGAATCCAGGCCCACCATCGCTTCTCCATAGCTCGTAGGTTCATTGTTGTCTGGCAACATGACTTCCAAGACAGGATTACGTACCACTCTGAAGTAGTACGCATCCTTGTCATCCCATGAGGTTTGGTAGTGACTTGATCTGAAGTTTCATGATCACTATCATAAGCTTCCACTTCAATTGGTGTAGGTGCCACAGGAACAACTCTTTGTGCCCTGCTATACACTAGTTGAAGTGACGGTTCAATAACCTCATCAAGTCTCCACCATCCTCCCACTCAATTCTTCGAGAGAAACTTTTCCTCGAGAAAGGACCCGATTCTAGAAACAATCCCTTATTGCTTTCGAATCTGAGACAGGAGGTATACCCAACTGTTTTGGGTGTCCTATGAAGATGCATTTATCCGCTTTGGGTTCGAGCTTATCAGCCTGAAACTTTTTCACATAAGCGTCGCAGCCCCAAACTTTTAAGAAATGACAGCTTAGGTTTCTCTAAACCATAGTTCATACGGTGTCATCTCATCGGAATTACGTGGTGCCCTATTTAAAGTGAATGTGGTTGTCTCTAATGCCTAACCCATAAACTATCGTGGTAATTCGATAAGAGACATCATGGTATGCATCATATCCAATAGGGTGCAGTTATGATGTTCGGACACACCATCACACTATGGTGTTCCAGGCTGTATTAGTTGTGAAACAATTTCCACAATGTCTTAATTCTGTGCCAAACTCGTAATTCAGATATTCATCTCTATGATCATATCATAGATATTTTATCCTCTTGTCACGACGATCTTTCAACTTCACCCTGAAATTACTTGAACCTTTCAATAATTCAGACTCGTGATTTATCAAGTAAATGTACTCAACATCTACTCAAATCATCTGTGAAGTAAGAACATAACGATATCCACTACACGCCTCAGCACTCATTGGACTGCACACATCAAAATGTATTACTTCCAACAAGTTGCTTTCTAGTTCCATTTTACTGAAAACGAGGCTTTCAGTCATCTTGCCCATGTGGTATGATTTGCATGTCTCAAGTGATTCAAAATCAAGTGAGTCCAAACGGTCCATTTGCATGGAGTTTCTTCATGCATATACACCAATAGACATGGTTCGCATGTCTCAAACTTTTCAAAAATGAGTGAGCCCAAAGATCCATCAACATGGAGCTCTTCATGCGTTTTATACCGATATGACTTAACGTGGCAATGCCACAAGTAGGTGGTACTATCATTACTATCTTATATCTTTTGGCATGAACATGTGTATCACTACGATCGAGATTCAATAAACCATTCATTTTAGGTGCAAGACCATTGAAGGTATTATTCAAATAAACAGAGTAACCATTATTCTCCTTAAATGAATAACCGTATTGCGATAGACATAATCCAATCATGTCTATGCTCAACGCAAACACCAATCTCGATGGTAGAGGGAGCGTACGATATTTGATCAACCTTGGAAATACTTCCAACACATATCGTCATCTCACCTTTAGCTAGTCTCCGTTTATTCCATAGCTTTTATTTCGAGTTACTAACACTTAGCAACCAAACCGGTATCTAATACCCTGGTGCTACTAGGAGTACTAGTAAAGTACACATCAACACAATGTATATCCAATATACTTCTATCGACCTTGCCAGCCTTCTCATCTACCAAGTATCTAGGGTAATTCTGCTCCAGTGGCTGTCCCCTTATTACAGAAGCACTTAGTCTCGGGTTTGGGTTCAACCTTGGGTTTCTTCACTAGAGCAGCAGCTGATTGCCGTTTCATGAAGTATCCCTTCTTGCCCTTGCCCTTCTTGAAACTAGTGGTTTCACAAACCATCAACAATTGATGCTCCTTCTTGATTTCTACTTTTGTGGTGTCAAACATCGCGAATATCTCAAGGATCATCATATATGTCCCTGATATATTATAGTTCATCACGAAGCTCAAGCAGCTTGGTGGTAATGACTTCGGAGAACCATCACTATTTCATCTGGAAGATCAACTCCCACTCGATTCAAGCGATTGTTGTACTCAGACAATCTGAGCACAAGTTCAACAATTGAGCTTTTCTCCCTTAGTTTGCAGGCTAAGAAAATCGTCGGAGGTCTTATACCTCTTGACGTGGGCACGAGCCTGAAATCCCAATTTCAGTCCTTGGAACATCTCATATGTTCTGCGATGTTTCAAAAACGTCTTTGGTGCCTCAATTCTAAACCATTTAGCATTACGCACTGAACTATCATGTAGTCATCAAAACGTGTATGTCAGATGTTCGCAACATCCACAGACGACGTTCGAGGTTCAGCACACTGAGCGGTGCATTAAGGACATAAGCCTTCTATGAAGCAATGAGGACAATTCTAGTTTACGGACCTAGTCCGCATAATTGCTACTATCAGCTTTCAACTAAATTTTCTCTAGGAACATATCTAAACAGTAGAACTGAAGCGCGAGCCAACATAATTTGCGAAGACCTTTTGACTATGTTCAGGATAATTAAGTTCATCTTATGAACTCCCACTCAGATAGACATCCCTCTAGTCATCTAAGTGATTACATGATCCGAGTCAACTAGGCCGTGTCCGATCATCACGTGAGACGGACTAGTCAACATCGGTGAACATCTTCATGTTGATCGTATCTTCTATACGACTCATGCTCGACCTTTCGGTCTCTGTGTTCCGAGGCCATGTCTGTACATGCTAGGCTCGTCAAGTTAACCCTAAGTGTTTTGCATGTGTTCCGAGGCCATGTCTGTACATGCTAGGCTCGTCAACACCCGTTGTATGTGAACGTTAAATCTAACACCCGATCATCACGTGGTGCTTCGAAACACGAACTGTCGCAACGGTGCACAGTTAGGGGAGAACACTTCTTGAAATTGTTGTAAGGGATCATCTTATTTACTACCGTCGTTCTAAGCAAATAAGATGTATAAACATGATAAACATCACATGCAATCAAATAGTGACATGATATGGCCATCATCACTTTGCTCCTTTTGATCTCCATCTTCGGGGCTCCATGATCATCATCGTCACCGGCATGACACCATGATCTCCATCATCATGATCTCCATCATCGTGTCTCATGAAGTTGTCACGTCATCTATTACTTCTACTACTACAGCTAACGGTTAGCAATAAAGTAAAGTAATTACATGACGTTTATGTTGACACGCAGGTCATAAATAAATTAAGACAACTCCTATGGCTCCTGCCGGTTGTCATACTCATCGACATGCAAGTCGTGATTCCTATTACAAGAACATGATCAATCTCATACATCACATATATCATTCATCACATCCTTTGGCCATATCACATCACATAGCATACCCTGCAAAAACAAGTTAGACGTCCTCTAATTGTTGTTGCATGTTTTACGTGGCTGCTATGGGTTTCTAGCAAGAACGTTTCTTACCTACGCAAAGACCACAACGTGATATGCCAATTGCTATTTACCCTTCATAAGGACCCTGTTCATCGAATCCGATCGACTAAAGTGGGAGAGACAGACACCCGCCAGCCACCTTATGCAACTAGTGCATGTTTGTCGGTGGAACCGGTCTCACGTAAGAGTACGTGTAAGGTTGGTCCGGGCCGCTTCATCCCACGATGCCGCCGAATCAAGATAAGACTAGTAACGGCAAGCATATTGAACAAAATCAACGCCCACAACTACTTTGTGTTCTACTCGTGCATAGAATCTACGCAATAGACCTAGCTCATGATGCCACTGTTGGGAACGTAGCAGAAATTCAAAATTTTCCTACGTGTCACCAAGATCTATCTATGGAGAGACTAGCAACGAGGGGAAGGAGAGTGCATCTACATACCCTTGTAGATCGCTAAGCGGAAGCGTTCAAGTGAACGGGGTTGATGGAGTCGTACTCGTCGTGATTCAAATCACCGATGACCAAGTGCCGAACCACGGCACCTCCGCGTTCAACACACATACAGCCCGGTGACGTCTCCCAAGCCTTGATCCAGCAAGGAGAGAGGGAGAGGTTGAGGAAGACTCCATCCAGCAGCAGCACAACGGCGTGGTGGTGGTGGAGGGAGCGTGGCAATCCTGCAGGGCTTCGCCAAGCACCACAGAAGAGGAGGAAGAAGAGATGCAGGGCTGCACCAACGAGAGAATCGAATCACGTATGTTTTGGGCAGCCCTAGGCCTCTATATATGGGGAAGGGGAGGGGCTGCGCCCCCTCTAGGGGAAGAGGATCTAGGGGGGGCGGCAGCCCTAGATGGGGACAAGGGTGGCGGCCAAGAGGGGAGATGGGAGGGAGGCGCCACTAGATGGGCCCTAAGGCCCATCCCCTTTAGGGTTTGCCCCCTTCCCACTCTTCCATGCGCCTAGGGCCCTTGTGGGGGGGGCGCACCAGCCCACCTGGGGCTGGTCCCTTCCCACACTGGCCCATGCAGCCTCCGGGGCTGGTGGCCCCACTTGGTGGACCCCCGGGACCCTCCCGGTGGTCCCGGTACATTACCGATAAACCCCGAAACTCTTCCGGTGACCAAAACAGGACTTCCCATATATAAATCTTTACCTCCGGACCATTCCGGAACTCCTCGTGACGTCCGGGATCTCATCCGGGACTCCGAACAACATTCGGTAACCACATACAAACTTCCTTTATAACCCTAGCGTCATCGAACCTTAAGTGTGTAGACCCTACGGGTTCGGGAGACATGCAGACATGACCGAGACGATCTCCGGTCAATAACCAACAGCGGGATCTGGATACCCATGTTGGCTCCCACATGTTCCACGATGATCTCATCGGATGAACCACGATGTCAAGGACTTAATCAATCCCGTATACAATTCCCTTTGTCTATCGGTACGATACTTGCCCGAGATTCGATCGTCGGTATCCCGATACCTTGTTCAATCTCGTTACCGGCAAGTCTCTTTACTCGTTCCGTAACACATCATCCCGTGATCAACTCCTTGATCACATTGTGCACATTATGATGATGTCCTACCGAGTGGGCCCAGAGATACCTCTCCGTTTACACGGAGTGACAAATCCCAGTCTCGATTCGTGCCAACCCAACAGACACTTTCGGAGATACCTGTAGTGTACCTTTATAGCCACCCAGTTACGTTGTGATTTACACCCAAAGCACTCCTACGGTATCCGGGAGTTGCACAATCTCATGGTCTAAGGAAATGATACTTGACATTAGAAAAGCTTTAGCATACGAACTACATGATCTTGTGCTAGGCTTAGGATTGGGTCTTTGTCCATCACATCATTCTCCTAATGATGTGATCCCGTTATCAATGACATCCAATGTCCATGGTCAGGAAACCGTAACCATCTATTGATCAACGAGCTAGTCAACTAGAGGCTTACTAGGGACATGGTGTTGTCTATGTATCCACACATGTATCTGAGTTTCCTATCAATACAATTATCTAGCATGGATAATAAACGATTATCATGAATAAGGAAATATAATAATAACTAATTTATTATTGCTTCTAGGGCATATTTCCAACAAACCGGACACATCTATGAGCCGGATTTGGGATCTGTGAACCGACGGGCGTCACCCGTGTATATAAGGGGACGACCCGGCGGCGGTTCAAGGACAACAGACAACAACTCGAGACATAGGCGAAGCTTGTTTGCTCCCTAGTCATCGAAACCCCATCAATTCCATCACAACTAGACGTAGGCTTTTACCTTCATCGAAGGGGCCGAACTAGTATAAACTCTCTTGCGTCCTTGTGTCCGCTTTAACCCCTTCAAGCTAACCCGTCGCGATGGCTCCACGACTAAGTCCTTTCTCTAGGACATCTGCCGTGACAAAACCACGACAGTTGGCACCCACCGTGGGGCTATCGCACGATGGTTTCAAGTTCTTGGAGGGCCGCTTTGAAGGACTCAGGGCTACGTTGTGGGCCGGATGACTAAGAGTCGTCGCGGCAAGCTCTACATCGATGATGCAGGCTGGGGCCCCGAGGCCGGCTCAGTTGAGTACGGGTACCGGGTCCCCTTTGGTGGCATACACGTTTTCATCGGCAGATCGGTGAACCGGGCCCTGAGCCGGACATCTGCACCGACCTCGTCGAAACGGCTCAGCGTGCAGATCCGCCCGGGTTAAACCGGCCATGAAGCGTGCCTTCGTGGGAGTCATCCATGGAGGAAGTTATGAGGATGGATCGGAATCTCGCGGCGAGACCGTCGTTTATTCCGGCGATGAGTCATCAACCGGAGAAACCGAATCTCTATATCAGCTACAAGATGGCCGGATTGGGGGCTGTTCCGATGGCGACAGTATTCCGGACCCCTCTGATCTACCCAACCGAGTTGGAATATTCATGGCCGGCACACAAGCAGCGCTTCATTCTTCGACCGCTGCGCCAATAACCTCCGGTTCAGTAGCGGCGACAGCTGCCGGGGCAGGAAGCTCTGCACGCCCGCCGGCTCAAGTTCTATCAGATCTATTTGATGCATTGGCTCGCTTATGGCAGAAGCTAATCCGGCGGATCAGGAAGTCCACAACGCGGAGATTGCAAAGGTGAAGGAACAGATCACCCAGGCCAAGGCGGACCTGGCAGCTGAGAATGCCAGGATGACCACAGAGCGGGCCGCTTTAGACGCACAAGCCTACAGGCTCATGTTGGACCAGAACGCGTCGCATGAAGTCATGAAGAGGAAGTACCGATCCCGTTTGCCTTCGGTTTTCGAGGCCAGAGACCTTTTCAACACCCCAGGAGCAGGAACCAGTAATCCGCTGGAGGGAAACCAGCGGAAGCTCGGGGACCGGTGCGCCGGTTCAGCCCCGTCCGATGAATCCGCCTCGTCAAAACACTGTTATACCTCAGGCTGTTTCAACACCTCCGGGTCACTACTCCAACCCAATGGACAATCTCGTTGCCGCTGCTGCACGGCTGGAGGCCATTCCAATTGAAGGTGACTCGCCGCAGGCGGTAGAGACACGACGGGTCAAGGAGCTTCTTAGGACAGCTTTGGTCCAACAGGAAGCGTACTCTACAGCCGCGACCGGATCCACTCGACCCCTCGTCCAAGCCGGAGCTATAGCAGGCGTATGGATGAACCAGCAGTGTCAAGTAATGAACGACGTGGAGCACCCCGCGGCAACAACCCGGCGGGTGGTGCTGATAACGCTCAGGAAGTGGTGGACCGGGCCCGAGCGCGCAGGGAGGCCGAGTTAGCCGCACAGTATCAGGCTCGGCAGCTTACGCCGGTTCGTCCAACTATTTCGGTCGAACCCGGTGTTACTTCTAGCTCTTTGGGGGTGCCTTGCCTTGTCCCCGCTTTACGCAATGTGCGCCTGCCCAAGGATTTCAAGGGCCCGCGCAAGGTACCAAATTACACGGCGGATCAACCCCCAGAGACATGGGTGGAGAGCTATGAGATGGCCATGGAGATGCTTGATGTGGATGATGCGGCATGTGCGAAGTACTTCACCATGATGCTTGAAGGAACGGCCCACTTGGTTAAAAAGCTTACCGGCCAATCTATCAGTTCATGGGCCCAATTACGAGCCCGGTTTATCAGTAATTTCAAGGATACATGTAAGCAGCCTATGTCGATAGTGGACTTAGCTGCCTGTGTCCAGGAGGAAGGAGAATCGAACCTCATTGGGTGCGCCGGGTCTCACAAGTGTTGCATTCATCAGACCGCATCAACGCTGACACCGCAGTCTTAACCCTAGAAGGCAACTGCCGGTTTGGGCCCCTAAAGCTGAAGTTGGGACGGATGAAGCGCCATTGCACTGACATGGGGACCCTCATGGCTGCTTTGGTAAAGTATGCTGATTCTGATAGTACCAAGGATCCCGAATCTGATGATGACAAGGCAGGGAAGGGAAAGAGGAACAGCAACTCCAAAGGTCAGCAGCATCACTTGGCAGGCAATGGTGGCGGAGGCAAGCGTAAAGCGGATGGTAACATGGACTTTGTGGCTAATACCAACGCGCAGGACAAGGGCCAGCGACGCAAGGGTAAACCGCCAAATCGCAGTGGGGCACCCAACCCTAACCCGGACCGCCTAAATTATCTACTGAGCCAGCCCTGTCCAAGACATGGGACGAAGGAGGTGCCAGCAAACCACCTTTGGAAGGATTGCTTCATTATGCAGGAGTTCAAGAATTCTAATGCTTTCCGGTATGATCACGGCTCCGGCGGTGGCTCAGGATCCGGGCCGGGTTACGGTGGAGGAAATTCCGGTTCAGGATTTAATGGTAATCCGGGCGGACATAATAATCAAAATAATCAGAACAACCAGGGTGGTTACAACCAGCAGCAGCAACAGTCAGGTTACCAGAGCAACCCAAAGCAGTTGAATAGTGGGCAGTACCATGTCTTCACCACTAGCTTGGACAAGCGAGACCGGAAGGTTCAGAGGCGGGCAGTCAACTCTGTTGAACCGGCCGTGCCCCGTTATTTACGCTGGTCTGAACAGCCAATCATATGGAGCAGAGAGGATCACCCTCCCCAGGTTGATAATCCGGGTCAGTTGGCTCTGGTGGTGGCGCCTCAGGTGGGAGGTTACAAGTTCACCAAAGTGCTCATGGATGGAGGGAGCAGCATTAATATCTTGTACTATGAGACCTTCCGTCGTATGGGACTAACAGATAAAAATCTCAAACCGTCTAATACGGTGTTCCACGGTGTGGTACCTGGCAAGTCAGCATATCCTGTTGGTAAGATAGCTCTGGAAGTGGCCTTTGGAGATGATCATGATTCCAGGTCGGAAACATTGACGTTTGAAGTGGTGAAAATCCAAAGTCCATATCACGCCCTGTTTGGGCGACCGGCCTACGCCAAGTTTATGGCACGGCCCTGTTATGTGTATTTGCAGCTCAAGATGCCGGGTCACAAGGGGACAATAACGGTTCACGGAAGCCGTAAAATCGCTTTGGAGTGCGAGGAAGGAGATGCGGCCTACGCAGAGTCGGTTTGTGCCACCGAGGAGCTGAAGTATTATAAGGACAATGTTGATCCGGCGGACATGACTCCATTAAAGAAGCCAACTACGGAGCATGATCCGGCCCTGAAGTTCAAATCGGCAGCAGAAACTAAGCTTGTTGACTTCGTACCTGGCGATTCGTCCAAGCAGTTCAGCATCAGTGCCAACTTGGATCCGAAATAGGAAAGCGCGCTCATCGAGTTCATCCGTGAGAATCGGGACATTTTTGCATGGAAGCCCTCTGACATGCCAGGTGTACCGAGGCAACTCGCTGAGCACACCCTTAATGTGGATCCTAAATACAAACCGGTGAAACAGTTCCTCCGCCGGTTTAACGAAGAAAGACGCAAGGCGATTGGAGAAGAGGTAGCCAGGCTCTTAGCAGCTGGCTTTATTGTTGAAGTTTTTCACCCTGAGTGGCTTGCCAATCCGGTGCTAGTCCTTAAGAAAAACGGCACCTGGCGCATGTGTGTGGATTACACAGATCTTAATAAGGCTTGTCCAGCAGATCCTTTTGCCCTCCCCCGTATTGATCAAATTATTGATGCTACGGCGGGTTGTGAGCGTTTAAGTTTTTTGGATGCATATTCTGGCTATCATCAGATCAAAATGGCAGTTAAGGACCAGGAGAAGACGGCATTCATAACTCCCTTTGGAGCCTTCTGCTATGTGTCTATGCCCTTTGGGCTCAAGAGTGCCCAGGCAACTTATCAATGGTGTGTACAAAATTGTCTTCACAAGCAGATTGGCCGTAATGTACATGCTTACGTGGATGATATCGTGGTTAAGTCCAGGGAGAAGGAGACTCTGGTTGACGATTTGAAGGAAACCTTTGATAACCTGAGGACGTACAAGATGATGCTTAATCCGGCCAAGTGTGTCTTTGGTGTACCGGCAGGCAAGTTATTGGGTTTTCTGGTGTCCAACAGGGGAATTGAGGCTAATCCGGAGAAGATCACAGCCATCACCTCCCTGGCTAAACCGAAGTGTATCAATGATGTTCAACGCCTGGCAGGCCGGATTGCCGCGTTAAGCCGGTTTATCAGCCGCCTTGGTGAGAAGGCAATCCCTTTGTATCAGATGTTGAAGAAGACGGATCAGTTCGTCTGGAGTTCGCTGCTGATGAAGCATTTGAGGACTTAAAGCGGCAATTGGCCAATCCGCCTGTGCTCGCCGCTCCCATTGACAAGGAGCCGTTACTGCTAATGCTCGTGCGGTCAGCGTGGCTATTGTGGTGGAGCGAAAGGAGGCAGGTAAGGAGCATCCGGTTCAACGTCCGGTCTATTATATCAGCGAGGTACTCATTGAGTCCAAGCAAAGGTATCCGCATTGGCAGAAGCTGGTGTACGGAGTTTTTATGGCAAGCCGGAAGCTTAAGCAATACTTCCAAGGGCACCCAATTACGGTGGTCAGTTCTGCTCCTTTGGGGGATATCATCCAGAACCGGGAAGCGACTGGCCGGATTGCCAAGTGGGCTATAGAGCTTGGGCCGCACGGATTGAAGTATGTGCCTCGGACGGCGGTTAAGTCTCAAGCACTTGTTGATTTCATCAATGATTGGACGGAAATGCAAGCACCTGAAGAAAAGCCGGATCACACATATTGGACCATCCATTTTGACGGATCCAGGCAATTGGAAGGCTCGGGGGCTGGAGTCGTATTAACTTCCCCACGAGGTGATAAGTTTTGTTACGTTCTCCGCTTAATGTTCCCTTGTACTAACAATGCAGCTGAGTATGAAGCCTTGCTCCATGGTCTCCGGATGGCTAAGGAGATGAACCTAAGTCGAGTTAAGTGCTTCGGTGACTCGGACCTCGTGGCTCAACAAGTATCTGGCACTTGGGACTCCAAGGACCCACTCATGGCAGCATATCGTCGTGAGGTGGATATTGTTGCAGGTCACTTTAAAGGCTATCAGGTGGACCACGTGGACCGACGGAAGAATGAAGCGGCGGACGCTTTAAGCCGGCTGGGCTCTCAGCGCAAACCGGTCCCGCCCAATGTTTTTCTGGATGTGCTGCACAACCCGTCGGTCAAGCTCCCTGGTGAAGCGGATTTGGCTATTCCTGATCCGGAGGCTCAATTGGTGGCAGCTCTTCATGTCATTCCGGATTGGACGCTTCCTTACCTGGCGTACATGAACCGGGGCGAGTTACCAGAGGATGAGACTCTGGCCCGACAGATAATCCGGCGGTCCAAGTCCATGACTATTGTCAATGGCGAGTTGCATCATTGCAGTGTATCAGGGGCGTTTCAACGCTGTGTGTCTCCTGAAGAAGGCTGTGAAATTTTGCGTGAGATCCACGAAGGAGATTGTGGTCACCACGCCGGTTCAAAATCTTTGGTAGCTAAAGCGTTTCGCCATGGCTTCTATTGGTTAACTGCTCATGCTGATGCGGAGGATCTGGTCAGACGATGTGACGGTTGCCAAAAGTTTTCAAGACGTGCTCATGTGCCGGCTCAAGAATTGAGAATGATTCCAATTACTTGGCCGTTTGCGACTTGGGGGCTGGATATGGTTGGGCCTTTCAAAAGGTCCAAAGATAAGAAGACCCACCTCCTGGTGGCGGTTGACAAGTTTACAAAGTGGGTGGAAGCAGAACCTGTTAGCAAGTGTGATGCGGCCACGGCGGTTCAGTTCATCAAAAAAGTGATTTTCCGGTTTGGCTTTCCACACAGTATCATCACAGATAATGGTACCAATTTGTCCAAGGGTGCCATGAAGGAGTTCTGCGAACGGGAGCACATCCGGCTTGACGTTTCATCAGTGGCACACCCACAGTCCAATGGTCAAGCAGAAAGGGCTAATCAAGAGATCTTGAGAGGCATCAAGCCCCGGCTTATGGTTCCTTTGCAGAGAACACCGGGTTGTTGGGTAGAAGAGTTACCATCTGTGTTATGGAGCATCAATACTACACCCAACAGATCAACAGGATACACACCGTTCTTCATGGTTTACGGAGCGGAGGCGGTTCTCCCCAGTGATATCCGTCATGATTCACCTCGTGTGGCGGCTTATGTTGAAGCGGACAATGAGACAGCACGGCAAGACGCTTTGGACCTGTTGGATGAAGAACGTGACATAGCAGCCGCCCGCTCGGCGATTTACCAACAGGATCTTCGTCGTTATCACAGTCGCCGAGTCAGAACCAGAACCTTTCAGGAAGGAGATTTGGTGCTTCGGCTCATCCAAGATCAGACTGATATGCATAAGCTATCCCCACCTTGGGAGGGACCTTTCGTGGTCAGCAAGAATCTGCACAACGGGTCATACTATCTGATCGATATTCGAGAGCATAAAGACTCACGTACATCAGAGGAGGAGACCAACAGGCCGTGGAACATAGCTCATCTTCGGCCTTACTATACCTGAGCCATTGGCTCTACTTATGTACATATTACGATGTATATATTATGATTAAATATAATAAACCGGAACCTCAGCTAAAGCGGGGTATCTGTTCTTTTACATCATGTGTGGTTACACGGAGTTGTTCTAAAGCGGCCTCCGGTTTACCCCTTGAGTTAGCTTTTCAAAAGCATCATGTTATATCACTTGGGGGCTTGGTCGTGTCCGAACCAATGCAACACCTCTTGATAGGAGAAAGCCACCAGATCACTTGGGGACTTGGTCACGTCTGAACCAGTCACGCCTCTTGATCGGCCTAAGGCCACAGAATCACTTGGGGGCTTGGTCGAACCCGAACCATTGCCATGCCTCTTGATCGGCATAAATGCCACGGTTTCATTTGGGGACCTGGCTGACTTGAACCATAGCTACACCTATCGGGAGCTTGGTCATGTCCGACCATGGTAACGCCATCTGATCGGCTCAAATAAGCCTCTTTTTGCAAATGGTTTTATCATTGCCTTTGCTTCACAATTTTCTTTGATAGATATTTCTTTCTTTTTGTTGCGTTTTTTAAACCGACAAAATTTTAAACCGGTTCACACTGTCAATTGACGGAACACGGTCCATTTTTAATCCGGAGACTATTTGCTCGGTTTGATTTTTTGTTAACATCCTATTACGGAGTAACACGGTGTTTTATAACCGGCACGGTTTACATGGTAAACCGGCATTATATATATACAGGAGCTGCTATCTCCTCCAACAGTGTGGGTTTATGAAACCTCCGCTTCAAGATTGGCTAAGCCAACTTCATGCCCAACGATGGCAGGTATTATGTATCTCAAAGATTTGATCATATGCTTAAATTTCAGATATTTTGATTTTATATATGCAGACATCATACTCCGCCTGACGGTACAACCGCGGTGGCACTTTAAGATTTTTTATGTTGCAGAAAATACTTTGGAAAGTTCATCACCCAAAGAAAGCACAAGTTGCAGTGGTTATGCACGAAGGCATATTAAGATCAAGAGTATCAGCTAGCCTATTACAAGGCAACACGGTGCCCAAAACAAGATCATTGTTTTTCAAAGGAGAAGCAGTTTAAACCGGCTTCCGGTTCAAGCTTGGTCACCAGCCTGGCCTGATGGTTGTGGGTCATCCCGCGCCGCTTCAACTTCAGTTTCTCTACCCAGCGGCTGGAAATCAACAGTTGTCCAGTCGATTCCCATTAATGCTCGAAAGACAGCTTCATCATGGATCAGCAACGACGGTTCAATATCGGGAGCGTAAGTATGCTTACGGATTGGAGGGATAAGATTTTCCGCTTCATGAATTGGTGCAGCTACTCGCTTGTTTTGATTGTCATATTGGGCTTGATAATGAGACAAGTCTGCTTCTTCAGCCAATTGACAAGCTAGCGGACGCACCTCCCGGTTTATTGCTCGCAGATCCGCTTCACTAAACTCTGACCCGTCTTCCTTCAAGCTGGGATAGCCCTGAGCCGCTTCAATAGGATCAAAATCCGGCACCCAAGCTTTTGCCCGGATTAAGGCATTGATCGCACCGGTTCGAGCAGCAGATTTCTTCAGCTCTTCAACCCGGGCAGGAAGCACCGACAGTTTCTGCAGAGTGTCCTGAATCAAAGTGGGCGCCGGCTTGTTGTGGGATGCAGTACAGATGATCCGCTTGTGCACCAGTGTACAGTTGTTCGATCAACGTATAGGCGGCTTTCAATTTCTTCCGCACATCTGACCCCAAATGACCAATGCGTGTCCCTGAAATATCACAAAGGGTTAACAAACCGGCAGCTCTGTAAGACGGCAGAATCAATTCAGAAATCAAACCGGCTTACCAAAGATAGCAGCGGTCATGGCATGCACGTGCCGCTTTATGCTGGTCAGTTCATCCACCACCGGTTTTAGTGCAGCCTCGGCGTCTTCTGCTCGTTTGGTTAAAGCGGATTTTTCAGTAGCCCAATCCGCCCGCTCCTTCTTGAAATCCTTCTTAAGCTGTTCCATGACGCTTAAGGCGCTGGTCAACTCCTCTTTTGCTTTTGAGGTTTCAGTCTGTTGGGACTTCAGATTTTCTTGGAGATCGGCGATTTGGGTCTCTTTTGTCTTCAGCTCAGCCTGCATACAGACAGTTATATGATTCAGCAAGCAGTGCAAGAATTGAAGCACCAACCACATAACAAGTTATGCACTTGGCGCTTGGGGGCTAATGCCTATTTGATCTTCATATTTCACTTGATTATAAAGTCCCAAGCTCAATACAAGTATTCAACTTGGCACTTGGGGGCTAATGGCTATTTGTTCAAATAAGTTCTGATGCGGCGATATTAATTACTTAAGTCCCGGTTTAACTACACTAAGTTGAACCGGCCCTTGGGGGCTACATCAGCGAATTTTCGAGGCATTAAGATTTATATTAGTAAGTCCCGGTTTGAAAGAAGATTACAAACCGGTCCTTGGGGGCTAGGCGAGTCAGCAAGAATTGAAGCATACAAGCAGGAAAGAGCATATGGAAGTTACCTCATATTTATCTTTCATCATGTTAACCAGACCGGCTTCATAGTCACGACTGGTATACAGCCGGTTCAGATAGCCGGAATGGATGTCTTGGGCGTTCAGAGCAGCGTAAGTCGCCAGATCAACATTCCACTTGCCCTTGCCAAAGGCAGCAAATTCTTCCTTGGCAGTATGTTTAGACAAAGCGACAGGATTGCTTGGCTCTGTATGGCCAATGCCAGTAATAACAACTTCATCATCCTTGGGTCGTCGGTTTGCATTGGGGCCGTCAGTTTATCAGTAGACTTGGATGGACTGGTGGATTTCTCAATCCGGATGGGGCTTCTGGCTGGTCAACAGGACCGGAGGTATCAACATGTCTCTCTTCAGTAATAAAATCATCATCTTGTGGTGGTGGGTCGTTTGGCACATCCTCACGGATGGCCGCTTCAGGGTTGAGTACTCTGTCCGGTTCAGGAATAGCATCTTCTTCAGCCGCTTTATCTAGGCGAGCCTTCTTGCTTGGCTTAGGCTTGGCCCTGAAAGGAGTAACAAAGGTCAGTACAGTATATGCTACAAAGTAATACACCAGAAGCATTATGATAAGTATGGCTTACCCAAGCACCGTTTTGAGCGGCGGCAGCTGGGTAGCTGATGACTCGCCAGATGATGAATGGGAAGTGACCTGATAATCGGAGTCAGACGGATTAAGAGGTTGACGAAAACAGCCCATTTTAGGACAAGCACTGACAGGCAAATTAGAGACCTCTGAATGGCGTTTCCGAACCGGACTATTCGGTAAACCGGCGGAGGTAACTACCTGGCCACTATGCCGGGTCGTGCGGCGAGCTTCGTGCTGTTGGGTCTTCATAAGAAATTTGGGATCCAAGTAAGCAAGAGGATGAGAAAATTTAACCTTCCGGTTTGCCTGACGGATTTTTAGTGAAGGCAAAGGATCTGAATCGGAGGAAAGAATAATTACCTCTGCAACATCAGCATGACTGGCTTCGGCATCATCCTGACAAATATCATCATCAATAAGGCGCGTGAAAAATAAGCCAAGTGAATCAAGTTCTACCTCAAGGTCCGGGTTACCCACATCGTCATCAGCGGCCGGATCAGAGGATGCAGTGGTTCTTTTCCTGTGGGTAGTCTTCTTCACAGCTTTAGTCTTTTGCCGGATTGATCTTTCCGGTTTGTCTGGTTTTTCTGGTTTCTCCTGCGGCAGTTTCTTGCTCCAAAACGGATCATTGCCCTGTTTAAACAGGCATTGATATTAAACAATGACCAGATATATCAATAACAGGTTCAGAAAAAAGAACAATCAAACTCTTACAGCTGGCGGTTTGTTGGTGGCACAGAAGGGAAGCAGGCCGGTTCGAGCACAGACGTGTTCCGGTTCATTCAGCATTTTATTCACAGCCTCTGTGATTTCTTCGTCGGTAAGCTGGATGTTAGCATGTCGCAGTGGGTCATCAACACTGCCAGTATACTCGCACATCAAACCGGAGCGCTGACTAAGGGGCAGTATGCTCCACGATATCCAACAGCGAGCGAGATCAACTCCTGTTAAACCATTGGCCATGAAGGCTCTGAGCTTGGACAGTTGAGGAGCGTATTTGCTTCTCTCCTTGGCAGTCAACCTTTGCGGAAAGGGGTGTGTATTGCTAAGCCGCTCCGGACGAAAGCCAGGCAAAGGATTTTCACCAGCAGGGGAGGTGTCTTTGCAATAGAACCATGTTTGATTCCACTCTTTGGGGTGGCTGTGCAGCTTGGCATGAGGGTATGTGACCTCTTTCCTTTTCTGAATCGCCACACCGCCCAATTCCGTATTGGAACCGTCAGAAAACTCAGTACGGCGGTTTAGATGGAAACAGTCTCTGAACAACTCCACTGTGGGCTCCTCTTGAAAGAACACCTCACAGAGCACTTGGAAGTGACACATGTTTGTAACAGAGTTGGGACCAGTGTCTTGTGGGTGGAGTTGAAAATCGGCTAAAACGTCCCGGTAAAATTTAGAACCGGGCGGCTTAAAGCCCCGGGCTAAGTGATCTACGAAAACGACGACCTCTCCTTCTTGAGGTGTGGGAGGGCATTCTTTGCCAGGAGCTCTCCAATGGATGGTGTTTTTGCTGCCTAAAGCGCCGATCAGGACTAAATTATTCAGTTGAGTCTCTGTGACGCGAGAAGGAACCCAGTTGCACTCATATACTTGCTTGGCCATGATGAAATCTACAAGATAGGTAATTCCGGTTCAAGAATGCATTTATTAAAGTGCACTGGTATGTACAATGTTAAACCGGAGACAGCTCTATCTAAACCGGAGTTTTATGAAGCAACAGCATCTGGCGGTTCAACAAGGGGACTAATGGTATATACCGGTTTGGCAATTTTTCTACAAAGTTAAACCGCCGGATCTAAGCATTGAAACAGTTGAGATTGCGGATAGATAAGTGTACAGAAACAGATTTCACAAGATTTCTACAGCGACGGATCTGAAGCAAGTTCAGAAAAGAAGGAAAATATTCAAGGTTCAAAAAGAACAGTACCGAATCAATGGGCAGAGATACAGGTAGATCTATGGTCTTGAGGCATATAAGTAAAGGCGGATGCTAAGAACTACCGCTACACAGAGCAAAGGTTCACAGGTTCATCTAGGATCTATCATATGAGTACGAAGCAGACGATGAACACTGAAGAACTTGGAAACCCTAGAACGGATCTACGGAGGAAAAGGTGAAGAACTCACCGGAGCCGAGGAAGAAACAGAAGGTCGCCGCGATGCTCTGGTACAATCAGGGTGATGCAGCGGCCAAGGTTGGAGCAGAAGTCGTCGACGGCGGCGGAGCTCCGAAGCTGGACGACGCGGGGAAGACGAAGCAGAAGGGCACGAAGGGGAAAAAGAAATGACCCTTCGGTCTTATTTATAAGGCAAGGGGCATGTGTCAGGCGCGAAAATCAAGGAACCGTGGGTCTGGAAACGGACTGTCGCCTCGATTGTCGCAGACCTATTAAACAAAAAAGGTATCATGGATAAGTTTCTTTATAACAGGTGACGTCACGCCGGTTTACAACGACCAGAGAAGATGACATCACGGCGATTCAACAAACTACAAGAAGGTGTTGAAGATGAAGATTTTTGCTAAGGATTGACATGAACCTGTTCAAATCAATCTGGGGCCTAATGTTGAGGATATCACTACTGGGCGTAAACCGGCCTATCTGGGCCGGGTTAACTTCTTCAGTAGTTAACTATGTTGAAACCCAAGAAGGCAGATGAGGGCTCAAGGCCCATAGTCGGTTCAAGGCCTGTAGCCGTAAACCGGCGTTGGTATGTAACTTGTATTGTAAGTTAGGAATAAGTAGAGACCAAACCGGACACATCTATGAGCCGGTATTGGGAATCTGTGAACCGACGGGCGTCACCCGTGTATATAAGGGGACGACCCGGCGGCGGTTCAGGACAACAGACAACAACTCGAGACATAGGCGAAGCTTGTTTGCTCCCTAGTCATCGAAACCCCATCAATTCCATCACAACTAGACGTAGGCTTTTACCTTCATCGAAGGGGCCGAACTAGTATAAACTCTCTTGCGTCCCTGTGTCCGCTTTAACCCCTTCATGCTAACCCGTCGCGATGGCTCCATGACTAAGTCCTTTCATGAGGACTTCTGCCGTGACAAAACCACGACAACTTCCCTAGAAAGAAAATTAAATTACCTTATGAATCTATATGAGAGCCACTTATGGATTACCTACCAAAGATGGCAATACCTAGATCTATCCTTGCTTTTTATGCCTAGCTAGGGGCGTTAAACGATAGCGCTTGTTGGGAGGCAACCCAATTTTATTTTTATTCCTTGCTTTTTGCTCCTGTTTAGTAATAAATAATTTATCTAGCCTCTGTTTTGGTTGTGTTTTTTGTGTTTAATTAGTGTTTGTGCCAAGTAGAACCGTTGGGAAGACTTGGGGAAAGTCTTTTTAATCTTGCTGTAAAAAACAGAAACTTTAGCGCTCACGAGAACTGCTGCCATTTTTATTTGGAAAGTTCTATTTAGTTAATTCTTTTGAAGATGATTAATAGATAAATTCCTCACGTCCAGAAATTTATTTTAGAATTTTTGGGGTTCCAGATCTTGCGCTTAGCTACAGATTACTACAGACTGTTCTGTTTTTGACAGATTCTGTTTTTCGTGTGTTGTTTGCTTATTTTGATGAATCTATGGCTAGTAAAATAGTTTATAAACCATAGAGAAGTTGGAATACAGTAGGTTTAACATCCATAAATAATAATGAGTTCATTACAGTACCTTGAAGTGGTGTTTTGTTTTCTTTCGCTAACGGAGCTCACGAGATTTTCTACTTTAAGTTTTGTGTTGTGAAGTTTTCAAGTTTTGGGTGAAAGATTTGATGGATTATGGAACAAGGAGTGGCAAGAGCCTAAGCTTGGGGATGCCCATGGCACCCCAAGATAATCTAAGGACACCTAAAAGCCAAAGCTTGGGGATGCCCCGGAAGGCATCCCCTCTTTCGTCTACTTCCATCGGTAACTTTACTTGGAGCTATATTTTTATTCACCACATGATATGTGTTTTGCTTGGAGCGTCTTGTATGATTTGAGTATTTTCTTTTTAGTTTACCACAATCATCCTTGCTGTACACACCTTTTGAGAGAGCACACATGATTCGGAAATTATTAGAATACTCTATGTGCTTCACTTATATCTTTTGAGTTATATAGTTTTTGCTCTAGTACTTCACTTATATCTTGTAGAGCACGGTGGTGGTTTTGTTTTATAGAAACTATTGATCTCTCATGCTTCACTTAGATTATTTTGAGAGTCTTAAATAGCATGGTAATTTACTTAAATAATCATAATATGCTAGGTATTCAAGACTAGTAAAAAACTTTCTTATGAGTGTGTTGAATACTAAGAGAAGTTTGATGCTTGATGATTGTTTTGAGACATGGAGATAGTGATATCAAAGTTGTGCTAGTTGAGTAGTTGTGAATTTGAAAAATACTTGTGTTGAAGTTTGCAAGTCCCTTAGCATGCACGTATGGTAAATGTTATGTAACAAATTTGAAACATGAGGTGTTCTTTGATTGTCCTCCTTATGAGTGGCGGTCGGGGACGAGCGATGGTCTTTTCCTACCAATCTATCCCCCTAGGAGCATGCGCGTAGTGCTTGGTTTTTGATGACTTGTAGATTTTTGCAATAAGTATGTGTGTTCTTTATGACTAATGTTGAGTCCATGGATTATACGCACTCTCACTTTCCATCATTGCTAGCCTCTTCGGTACCGTGCATTGCCCTTTCTCACATTGAGAGTTGGTGCAAACTTCGCCTGTAACATCCAAATTTGCAATTTGGAATGTTATACTAGATCATCATGCATATCATATTTTCTTGCATTTTGGTCGATCCTAGAAATTTCACGCAACTCAAGGACCCTCGGAGAGAGTTGGAGATTTCGTTATTTTCATATTTGAGAGTTTTCTCGAATTTGAAAAGAGGATCATTTGATTTATTTATTTCATCTTCAATTATTTTTCCGATGTCAAAATATGAGAGAGGGAATAATATGACTTTCCCAAAATTCAGGAAAAATGAAGATTTAATGAATAGATCAAATTTTGTTTTCCGGAGTTTATTTGCTTTTTTTTTGGATAGGGAAAAATGCGCGTTTTCAAAAATTGCATTTTAGGTCCGGAGAAAAGTTCATTTTGTTCGACTCATTTTTAGGAGTCGGGGAAAATTTACTTTAGTTTTTTGGAGTTCGTTTAGTTTTAGTTTTTCTTTTGTTTTTCTGCGCGCGAAACCAGTTAAAAAAGACCAAGGCCAGCCGGGCCAAAGGCCCAGCCAGCCGGCCGCCTCCCCAGCCAGCCCGCGCCGCCAGGCGCAGCGCCAGCCGCCGCTCCCTCGCTCTAGGCCGAGTCCCAGAGGGACTCTAGGCCGGTTAGCCCCCTTCCTTGTTTTGTTTTCCCTCTTTTGCTTGCCCCCTACCCCAAGAAACCCCCCCCACCCTATATAAATACCCCCATAACCCCCTCTCCTCACACCAAAACCCCAAGCCCTCTCCTCCCAAAGCCGCCGCACCGCCCGCGCCCCTCACCCGCCGCCGCCCTAGCCGCCGCCACCCGGAGCCCGTCTCCGAGGTAGCCGCGCCGCCTCTTCTTTTCCTCGGTTCGTTTCTTCTAGAAGACCGTTCCGTTTTTCTTCCGATTCTTTTCGTTTTTCTTCCGGTTTTGTTCGGTTTTCTTCCGAAACCCTAGATCGGTTTTCGTTTCTTTTCGGTCTTTTTCTCCGAAAACCCTAGATCGGTTTTCGTTTCTTCTTTCGGACCGTTCGTCTCAACGAACGTGATCACCGATTTCCCCGGTTAACGACGTCCGTTCGTTTAACCGTTCGTCTCTTTCTTTTTCGTCGGATTTATT
>NC_053028.1:648467547-648513508 GCF_003073215.2 Triticum urartu | reverse complement strand
ATCTAAATGTTATGAAAAAAATCTGAACTTAAGCACGCTGAAACTGGGTTACTTGCCTCGAGTACTTGTATTCTCAGTACCATGCTACTTATTTTGCCTCCTGAGGTTTCTAGTCTGCTATTTCTTGCAACTCCATGAACATATACTGGTTAGTGTTAGTCATACTATTTATCTACATGGCATTTGATGCCAATTTTTGCTTATAAGTTATTGGATTCCTCATTGGCTATTGTTTGATGTTCTATACACATTCTTATTCTTATATTTTCATTCTTATTCTTTGCACAGGTGAAGTGCGAATCAAAGTCTGAAGCTGTGAAGCATATCAACAAACAGTAGCATATTATGTGTTGTAATTGTAGGCAGTATGTGATAGCCTGGCTTATTAGGGATGATAGACTACTCATATCAATAAGGAATTCCTTCTTTTCCGGGAGCCTATTCGGACAGAACTCCAAAGTTAAGCGTGCTCAGCTTGGAGTAGTTTCAGGATGGGTGACCGACCGGGAAATTGCTCCCGGGTGTGCATGAGTGAGGACAAAGTGCGCAGAAAAGACTAGTATTGATCTGTGGGGCCAGTCTAGATCCCGCCAGGAGTAACGACCACCGGCGGGTGTGTCCAGGGCGTTACACAGTAGTAGGCATATCTGGCTTGTAGTATATTGTAATGATTGTAATAGACCAATGTAGTGTTGTTTTGGATGAATTTCGTTTGCTCTCTGGTCTGATAATTATTGTGTATGTGGTTTGAATACCTGTGAAATGATATAATGGTTGTTTGGCAAAGTTCGAAATTTTTGATGTGTGGGACCAATTTTGGGATAAGCATGACAAGTGGGACCAATCTGTGGTAGGACCAGCTGCAAAATAAAATGGTTGAAAATAGAAAATCAATAGACTAGCAAAAAGGCTATGCCTAGAAAATAAAAAGGCCAATTATTGGGCCAAGCCCATGTAGCTAGAGAAAATTAATAGATAAAATATACAGTAAAAAGGCCGAATTGTTGGGCTAGGCCCATGTAGAAAATCGAATTGGACCGGGCTGAATCTTGTGCCACATCAGATTGCCACGCTGGATGCCTACGTGGCCTGGGGAGGTTGCTAGTGACCAAGACGCCACAGTAGACGTATTTTGGTCATAAACGTCTACGACCATTCCATAAGAAAGGTCGCTATAGTCAGTTTATGACGGCCAGCTTTTGACCTTATGTTTTTGGTCACAAAAAGGTCACAAATTAAAAACAGTGACCAATAGTGCTGGTCACAAGTTGACATATTTCTTGTAGTGGCTCAGGGTTGTCATATGCCTGCAGCCCCCCCCCCCCCCGATTTTCTTTCGGTTTGTAGGAAAAAAGACGGCCGGACCAGTCCACTGATAGATGCAGGACTCCGTAGGATATAAAAATATGTGCCGGTTAGTGCAAATTGTCCAGCGAAACTGAAGGATGTTATTCACGGAGGAATGGAAAGTGAAACAGAAGCTCTAGCTAGGAGGTACTTGGGCCTACTGTGATAGCCTGACTTATTAGGGATGATAAACTACTCATATCAATAAGGAATTCCTTCTTTTCTAGGAGCTCATTCGGACAGAACTCCAAAGTTAAGCGTGCTTAGCTTGGAGTAGTTTCAGGATGGGTGACCGATCGAGAAGTTGCTCCTGGGTGCGCATGAGTGAGGACAAAATGCGCAGAAAAGACTAGTATTGATCTGTGGGGCCAGTCTAGATCCCGCCAGGAGTAACGACCACCGGCGGGTGTGTCCGGAGCGTTACAAGTTGGTATCAGAGCCGACCCTTGCGGTTACAGGGATGTTTGCGGACAGGTGCGCGGTCATGTTGTTCATGACGTTTGTGACCCATCGTGGCACACGGCATGACACATGTACCGGACTGGATGCACAGACGTATGTACCAAGAAGGAACGTTCCTGTGGCTCGACAAGGACGTCGGTTCCTCTGAGTGGGGGTGTATGTGATAGCCTGACTTATTAGGGATGATAGACTACTCATATCAATAAGGAATTCCTTCTTTTCCAGGAGTCAATTGAGTAGTTTCAGGATGGGTGACCGACCGGGAAGTTGCCTCCGGGTGCGCACAAGTGAGGACAAAATGCGCAGAAAAGACTAATATTGATCTGTCGGGCCAGTCTAGATCCCGCCAGGAGTAACAACCACCGACGGATGTGTCCGGGGCGTTACACCTACCCACGGCCGTGGGGTGGTTGACAGAGTAGTTTTGATCACATTGCAACAAGTATAAGAAGCTAGTTAATGGATGGGCACCCAAGCTCGTGAACAGTGCAGCCAGGGAGGTCTTGATCAAGGCCATCTGTCAAGCTCCATATATCCCTTTTTTCGTGAATACACAAAGATTACGTATTTTTTCATTAATAGAAGGAGAATTACAACATGATACCCACCTATTCCATGACATGTCTTAAATTGTCAAAGAAAACCTGCAAAAAGATTGTTATTATTATTGTCAGGTATAGGTGGGGAGGAGATGAAAATTAGCAGAAAATGCATTGAAAGAAGTGGAAGGACATTGCTATCCCCAAATGTGTGGCTGGAATGGGCTTCCAGGACTTTCATCTCTTTAATCAGGCCATGCTCGCAAAATAAGGATGGATACTAATCCCCTACCCAGAATCATTATGTGCACAAGTACTATACGTGGGAAATATTCTCATGGGAAAGAGTTCATGGATGTTTCAAAGCGCAGGGGATCATCACACACCTGAAGGGGATACAATCAAGGTATGGGAAGATCCCTGGATACCGGGCTTCACATGCTACGATTACACATGCTAGTGATCTGCTTTCATGAGGATCAGCAAGGCTGGAATGGCCAGGTAGTAAGAGCTAATTTTCTGCAAATACATGCTGAGGCAATTCTGCAGATCCTGATAAATCTTAGACATGATTTCTGGGCATGGCAGACGGATAAGAGCACAGTTAATAGTATAGCCAACTGATGACTACAATTTTGCCACGTTATTTATAGCTAAGCTCATAGATGACAAATACAATAGTTGCATATAAATACTCCCTCCTTCCATCTATATAGGGTCTAATGCGTTTTTCAAGGTTAACTTTGACCAAATGTTAGAGCAATAATATATGACATGCAACTTACACAAAGCACATCATCAAATTCGTATGTGAAAGAAGCTTTCAATGATATAATTTTCATATTATGCATGGCAGGTATTATTAATTTTATCAATAGTCAAAGGCGATTTTGAAAAACGCATTAGGCTCTATATAGATGGAAGGAAGGAGTATGTAATATACTACTTTGTTAATATATGATCCACTTTTCTCTTTTACAAAATGTCTAGAAACACGGAAGCAAACTAGGAGCACTCGGCGAGGCAGCACGCTGAAATCAAGTCCGCTCCTATGCTCGTTTGGGATGCATGCACCTTTTGACGAAATGTTTCTTATTTGTAAATTCCTGACCGATGCGTACACCGGAACAATTTGTACCTGTCTATTGTTATTCAATACTAT
This sequence comes from Triticum urartu, assembly GCF_003073215.2. Lineage (NCBI taxonomy): Eukaryota > Viridiplantae > Streptophyta > Magnoliopsida > Poales > Poaceae > Triticum > Triticum urartu. Next base: position 648,509,998 of record NC_053028.1, on the reverse strand, counting down.
ATGCAGCCTGATGGATCCATAGTGTTAATTGGTCTGTACAGTTTCCAAGACAAAGACTTCAGGATGACTTTTGCACGTCGTCTCATTAATTGTAGGGTGCAAAATAATGTCCAGGTAACTTTGGTGTGTGAAAATGTGGGTGTTTCGGGGAAGTAGATGTGGCAGTAATAATAAATTTATGCGGCGCATTATGACATGTCGCCGGGTGAAATGCATGGTACAAATTGAAGGTCCGTAATTAATAATTTGATTCGTCCAAAGATTCACATAAACACATTTAAGATTAACACTAGTAGTAGGTCGTACGAGTTCCTTAACACGTATTATCTCCGTCCTGGTTTATTAGTTCCCTTTGTAGTATTCAGTATCAAATTTTGACCTTAAATTTAATTAACAAAATATTAGTGCATGTTATAAAAAATAATATAATTAAAAACTATGTTCAAATACAAACCCAGCGATATAATTTTTAATGACATGCATTAATATTTTGTTAGTTAAATTTCTAGTCAAATTTGACACACAATAAAAAAGGGACTTATAAACCAGGACGGAGGTAGTAGCAACCAGGTCCGGCGCTTTGGAATAAGAAACATGTAGTAGTTGATAATCCATGTCTGGCACACATGGATAGAGTTTGATGCAATAGCATTGGCATCTCAGCAGCATCCCACTGCTCAGGCGACCTTTGAGACAACGTAAAGCACAGCAAGCAGGTTGAGGACTAGAAGCATCAGGATGATATGATGAAATTTCCTCTGTTCACGATTTGGGATGATGAAGATTTTGGGCCAGATTGCACGGATAAAGTTGTTGTAGTATTCTTTCCATTTTGAGAAGTTGCACTTGCCAGACTACAATAACGGACAAGGGAAAGATCAATCCAGCCGTGCTAGATGGAGCTGAAATTATAGATGTATGTGCGGTGGACTTGCCCGTTCATGTTTTTTTTTGCGGCTGCAACTTGCCCATTCATGCTGGCACTTGTAGAAGTGATTCCCTGGGTTAGAAATTGTACGATAGACCCACCATATTGTACCATGCCGTTGTTGCAGTATGGATAAACCATCAGCGGCATTGAAGGTTGCTAGTCGAGGTCAACATGCGATGTGCTTGAACTTGACATGGTTGCATGTATCGGTTCGATCGGCGTTTCAGAGGCACTTTTTATCGCTAACCGGAGAAAAAACTAGGGGGCTTTGTGGGCGTCCGGATTGCTGCAACATCTAGCAATCATGACCCACCCAATAACCCCACCTCCCTCTCCTGTACTTCCTTCTGATGCATGCGTCGCTTCCCGCGCCTTAAAATTCAAGTTAGAGAGGGTCTTTATCCTCATCGTATTCTTTATATGGAAATCCGGTGCCAGGGATCATTCCCTTGACTCATACTGATGATACATTTTTTACTCCACGAGAAATTAAACAGAAAGCTGTCGAATTGGCCTATTTCTTGCGCGTACCAATTGAAGTATTTTGAGGTATCTTTTTTGAAATGAGTTGAATGAAGAAAAGAAGAATTGGAAGAAGAAAAGTTTTCTCAACACACGAAGGAAGTCCCTTCTAAATTGGATTTGTTATTGTAAGGGAATTTTTAAGTATTTATCTAAAGGAAGGAACAAATGATGAAAAGAGAAATTTCTTTTAATTTTTTATCCAAGTGAGATATATCGCATACTAATCTTCATCAATGCTGGCGTGCTTTCGGCCGTCATTGATGTCGCATGATGTGACCGGACGGGAAGGCGGTGCTGACCGACGCTACCTCTCGAAAGTTGCCACTTCAATGTGGGCGCAGCTTCTGAAGGAACCAACTCTAGCTGCTGCGGTTGGTCGTCCTTTCGTATGGTTTGGCCAAGGCATTATAAGCCGTGCTCTGGCGCCGTCCACATCACACTCGCTGCATCGCTCCGCACGTTCGCCTCCTCGCCTCCCTTCTTCCTTCATAAACTCAGGCGATGGACAAGTCGTGGGCCTCGACGCCGGCAGGCGGCGGCTCCAGGACGGGCTTCGGAGGATCGTGGCGACGCCGCCCTCCAAATTCGGGGTCGTCGTCCTCATCGATGGGCGGCTCCTCAACTAAGGTGAAGATCGTCATCTCCTCCCGCAACGAGGAGGACCAGCCGCAACAGCAGCCGCCTCCACAGCAGTCTACGCCGGCGACGCAGGGCGCGGTGTACACCGCCACGGACGCGGAGTACGAGCAGTAGATGGAGTTGATGCTCTAACACTCTATCATCCAAATGAACGGCCCGATGGCGGGCACAGGGGATGCTCCTTCCCGTGGAGTTGGAGCCCATGCCCCCTCCGTGCTATCCATCCCGCAACCGCGACGTCCAAATTAGACGTCGCGTGAAGGAGGAACCCCTCTCTTCGCCGCCCCGGCATGTCAAGGAGGAGCAGCGCTCTCCGCCGCCCTGCCGCGTCAGGGAGGAGCGTCCCTCGCCACCTCCCATGCCCCATGCCTCGGCCGCATTGGCCACTACCTCGGCAGAGACAACTGTTCGTTGCCCCGGAGCGCCCTAATGACGCAGGAGTATGCCGACAAGGAGCGGCGCCGGCGGGACAAGCGCAACCGGCGCGTCAATTGGAGTTTGCAGACTCCGACGTCTTGTTGGCACACATCACGGTAGACCTGGACCTGGCGTACATCTAGGCCTTGGACCGCTCCATGACGACGGTGAATATCGCCAAGTATGGCGAGGTGTGGTCTCTCAGCGAGATCGTCGCCGCCAACACCGCCTCCTCCAAGGCCTGCCGTCCCCCTCCCTCCACGTCCACGGCGTCGGTGGCCGTAGCTGCACTACACACGATGCAGGAGGAAGCGAAGAGGATCATTCGCGAGCGTCAGGCGGCTGCCGGGAAGCCCTGCCACGACGCCACCCCCTTTCGTCGCCAATATACTCCGACAACGGCTTCGGCGACGATGACGAAGGAGCCGCCAGCCAGCCCGGCATGGCCTACGAGGTCCAAGTATATGGTAGTGTAGGGTTAGGTTTTTACTAGTTGACTAGACGAAATATCGTCCGGTTTCACTTAAAATTATCCTAGTTTAAATAAATATTGTCTGTTTTGTTCAAGTTTGAATCATTTGTTTTCATTTTTGTTAAATTTTATTTGAAATGTAGCTAGACATATGCGGACACATGTGGAGCTCCTGGTAGGGCGAGGTTGGGCGCTTGCCCTACCTTGATTTTCTCTGATATTTTTACATACATATTTCTTTTGATCGAGCGCTAAAAAAACGAAGGAAAGTAGAAGCCAGCTGAGAAAACTCGAGGCGTCCCGTGCCATTGGGCAGAACCCACTTTATTGGGTTGTATCCTTCTGTAGTCTGTATGCTGCTGATCCGAACTCCACTATCCTGGCACATGTTATGTGGCTTTGGTCAAGGGCTATCATGGTTAGATCACTTCGACACAACCGATCAATTTTTTGAGCTGGAATGTCAGGGGCCTCAATTGCCCTGATAGGCGGTCGACAGTCAACGCCACTATCGCTTCCTCCTCTTGCCATGTTGTGTGCCTTCAAGAGACGAAGCTCGACAATATTGACCCATTCACAGCGGCCTTTTTGGGGGGCCATAGACTGCGCAGCTTTGCACAGCGTCCGGCAAATGGCACCAGGGGGGGTATCCTGCTCCTTTTGGGATGATCTCTTGGTGGAATTGTCCAACATTACCGTTACTACCTTCTGCCTCTCGGCCATGATTCGGGTCCGTGACTCGGGCGTGAGCTTCAAGCTAACCACTGTCTACGGCCCTACCGATCACTCGCTCAAAGACGTGTTCTTTGCTGAGCTTGTTGGACAGAAGCCACCTGTGGGGGTGGCTTGGTTAGCCTCCGGGGATTTCAACCAGATTTACCGAGCTAGGGACAAGAACAAGCGGAACGTAAATTGCAACCGAATCAACCGGTTCCGGGCTTCTCTCCATGAGTGTGAGCTCAAAGAAATCCATCTCCAGAACAGGAGGTTCACCTGGAGCAATGAGAGGTCAAATCCTACCTTGTGCAAGCTGGACTCTTTCTTTTGCAATGCGGAGTGGGACACAACCTTTGATGATCACGTTCTCCATGCGCTATCTTCATCTCTCTCTGACCATTGCCCCCTTCTACTTGCCGAGGATAAGGGGCCGCGGAGGCCTAGGACCTTTAGATTCGAGATATTTTGGGCGTCTATGCCCGGATTCACCGAAGTGGTCCAAAAGGCCTGGGCAGAGCCAGTTGAGCACACCGACCCTTACATTCTGCTTTTCCACAAGCTAAAGAAGACGGCCATGCGGCTCTCGGAGTGGAGTAGACGCCTCTTCTCCAAGGCTAAGGTCCATCTTCACGCCGCCCTATTGGTTATCCTTCGCCTCGACATTGCCCAGGAGAGCGGGCTTCTCTCCCCTGAGGAGCGTGACCTTCGTGCTCGCCTTAAGAGAAGGGTGATAAGCTTGGCCGTGCTTGAGAAAGCATGCAAAAAGCAGTGTGCCCGAATCACTAACATCAAAGAAGGAGATGCCAACACCAAGTTCTTTCACCGTCGAGTCAACGCGCGGAGGAGAAAAAACCACATCCACCGCATCATGAACGATCAAGGGTGGGTAACCGAACACAAGGCTAAGGATAAGATAATTCATGACCACTTCTCGCATGTCATGAAAAGAGGAAGCGGAAGTACGACGGACTTCAATTGGGAGGAGCTCAATCTGGAGTCGCATGACCTGCACGAGCTTGATTCTCCCTTCACTGAGGAGGAGGTCCTCGAGGCAATAAATAGCATGCCTAGCGACAAGGCCCCGGGGCCGGATAGCTTCACCGGCCTGTTCTTCAAGAAGTGTTGGGCCATCGTCAAGCTCGACCTCATGGCGGTGATCCAGTGCTTCGACTCCCTACACACAACAAACCTCCACTGGCTCAACTCTGTGAATATTGTGTTGCTTCCCAAGAAGGATGGGGCGGAGAGCATCGTTGACTTCAGGCCTATTAGTCTCATTCATGCGGTCGCCAAGCTCATCGCCAAAGTGCTCTCTAGTAGGCTTGGACCGCACATGTCCGCCCTCGTCTCCAACGCCCAAAGTGCCTTCATCAAAACGCGGAGTATCCATGACAACTTCATGTCTGTTAGGAACCTTGCTCGCCGCCTGCACAAGAGCAAGACCCCTTCTCTCCTGTTCAAGCTGGATATTCGCAAGGCCTTTGACTCCGTCAAGTGGGAGTATTTGCTTGACCTCCTGCGGAGGCGTGGCTTCCCTAGCAAATTTCGGGAGTGGATTGCGGCTCTCCTTTGTTCCTCATCTTCGAGGGTTCTCTTGAATGGGGTGGCCGGCTCTCCCATCAAGCATGGCCAAGGGCTTCGGCAGGGGGACCCCATCTCTCCTCTCCTTTTTGTCATTGCCATTGACCCTTTGAAGCAAATCCTCGACACGGCAACTAGGAAAGGCCTTCTGCACAAGATCCATGGGAGAGGGGTCATCGTGCGTACCTCTCTTTACGCGGATGATGCGGCTGTGTTTGTTGCGCCCATCAAAAGGGATGTGGACAACCTGGCGGCCATTCTGAGGGGATTCGGGGACGTCACCGGTCTGTGCACTAACTTCCATAAGAGCTCAATGGTGCCCATTAGATGTGGCAACCTCGACTTGGTCCGCATAACCCATGGGCTGCCGGCTGTTAGGGCTGCCTTTCCGCTCCGTTATTTGGGGCTACCGCTGTCGATTTGGAAGCTGAAGCTTGCTGACTTTCAATTCTTAGTGGATAAAGTGACGAGTAGATTGACAACATATGAGGGCCAAAACATCACCACCATTGGACGCGCAGCGCTCGTCAAGTCGGTTCTCGCTTCCCAAGTCATCTACTTCATCACGCCGCTTGTCATACAAACCACCATCCTGCAAAACATTGACAAACTCGAGCGGGCATTCCTTTGGTCGGGATCGGATAAGACAACTGGGGCAAAGTGCAAGGTCAATTGGGACACTGTCAGTAGGCCGCTTGACTATGGTGGGCTTGGGGTCCTAAACACCTTCAAGTTCGCGCGGGCCTTGCGTCTGCGGTGGCCTTGGTATGAGTGGAAGGAGCCCACAAAGCTGTGGGTTGGAGGTGGGAACCCGTGTGATGAGGATGACCTAAATTTTTTCTACGCATGTACCACCATCACGGTTGGCAATGGTGCGCGGACACCTTTTTGGGACTCTCCTTGGCTTTTGGGTCGCAAGCCCAGAGACATTGCTCCGCTCATTTATGAGGCTTCCTCGCGGAAGCGCTGGAAGGTGCGGGAGGCTCTCAAGGAGAGCGCGTGGATTCTCAAAATCAGGCCACCTACACCGGCCTCCATGGAGCATGTTTCACAATTCTTCACCCTATGGACGCTGCTCCAAGAGGTCCACCTTGATGAGCTTGCCGACGATGACATCCTTTGGAAGCACACGACTTCCGGGAACTACTCCGCGGCCTCCGCGTACAGGGTGCAGTTTTTGGGCTTGGTCCTCTCCCCAATGGACCAAATGGTTTGGAAGGTTTGGGCCCCTCCAAAAGTCAAGTTCTTTGCTTGGCTCGCGCTTCAAGATAGGATCTGGACTACAGACAGATTGCAGAGGCGAGGCTGGCCAAACTGTGGCCCTTGTCCCTTGTGCAGAGGGGTGCAGGAATGCGGTCCCCATCTATTCTTCAGATGCCGCTTCACCCTCAGGCTCTGGAACGTGGTGATTCAGAAGCTCTGCATCCACGACGTGGACACGTCCGCATGGCACTTGTACGACTCCATCAAGGAATGGTGGGCGAGTTTGAGCGCCGAGGGCACCGCCAACCGAAAAGCGAAGGCTTCGATAACCATGTTGGTTTCATGGGTGATCTGGAATGAGCGTAATGCAAGGGTCTTTAGACACAAGAGTGCCCCTCCGCATGTTTTGCTAAACAATGTGATCGAAGAGTCTAACCTTTGGGTTAAAGCCGGGGCGAAAAAACTAGGGTCTTTCTTATTGCGAGAGTAATTGCCATGCCGTTTCTTGGCACTGTGTTGTAACAAACTCTTTTTCCTCCTTATTTAATATATGAGGCAAATCTTTTGCCTCCGTTTCAAAAAAAAAACTTTATTGGGCTGTAGCTGTACACAGGTCCTCCGAAATCAGTCGATCCAGTCCAGATGAGGTTTTTGGGAGAGCTCCTATTTTGTGGGGGGGGGGGGGGGGGCTTATTTGCCCAAATACACGGCACGTCGCACTAGGGGAGCTGATTGGGCCGGCCCATTCAGTGCACTGCGAATACGAGTGCGAAAAATCGTAAAAAGGGTAGCGCGAGGTGGCTAGGACTACCACAGGACTGCCTGCTTGCGCTAGCTCGGTGCTAGCCACTGCCATAGAATAGACCTCCCGATTGAAATACATCGGAACTCTAAAAGAAACTAAGTACAGTTCCGGACTTAACACTGTCTGACAAAATTCCGATTTTGTTTTCAACTTTTGAGTAATTTTTTGAACGTACGATTTTATTCACAAATGCAAACAAAATTTATGAAAACAAACAAATTTTGAATTTCGGAAACATTTTTCGAAAACATGAACATTTTTGAAAATGGTGAACAATTTTTTAAAACACGAACATTTTTTGAATCTTGAAAACAAATTTTGAAACGGAGAAAAATTTTGGAAGCGCGAACAATTTTTTAAAGCATGAACATTTGTTTAATCTTGAAAACAAATTTTGAAACGTAGAACAACTTTAAAAAATCCTGAACAAATTTGGAAGCGCAAACATGTTTTGAATACGTATTTTTTTTTAAATCTGGTATATTTTTTGAGTTTCGAAAGTTTGAACTTTTTTGTCTAACGAGAACATTTTTTCAATTTTGAGAACATTTTTTCAAAAACTGAATATTTTTTGGAAACCTTAAAAAAGTTGAATTTTTTGAATTTGTTTTGAGAAAAAGAAATTAAAAACCAAAGAAAGAAAAAAACAGAAAAACCGAAAAAGGGAACAGAAATAACTAAAAATAAAAAGAAGACGAAAAAATAAAAATAAAAACCTGAAAACCTTGTTCAAGAACCTTCTAGAAGGTTCCAAAAACAAGCCAGGAACCATCCAGAAGGATCCCCAAACCGGATCCTTCGGCGCTCCTCTTGCGGCAGAATGCGGCGAGCGCTCCTCTTCGGCGCCCTCAGCGCCCGCTAAGTAGTTGGCGCTCGAAGGAGCGCGGTAGTGGGCCGGCCCAGTATTGCTCGCACCAGATGCTCAAGAAACAAACGTTAAAAAATGTTGCAGCGGGTGGGACTCAAACTTGCACGCAATTGGTGACGGACATGGCGCTTCTACCACTACACTAGGATGGTTTGTTGTGTTATATGCAAGAAAACAGTCCTATTTGACCAGGTTTGAGCCCCAGAACAAAAATATTTCGAAAAGGGGAGGAAAAATTGAACAAGAATTCATGAATTTTAAAATAGTTCGTCGATTCTGACAAAATGTCACGGTTTTCTAAGAAATTTTCACAAAAAGATCATCAATTTTTCAAAAAAGTTCACCAGATTTTGAAAAGGTTCATCCATTTTGAGAAAAAAAATCACAAATTTCAAAAAAGTTCACCGGATTTTGAAAAGTTCATCGATTTTGATTAAAAAAGTTATCGGATTTGAAAAAAGTTCATCGATTTTGATAAAAGAGTCAATGAATTTGGAAAAAGTTCACCAGATTTTAAGAAAAAGGTCACAGACTTAAAACAAGTTCATCAGTTTTTGTAAAAAGTTCATCGATTTTGGAAAAAGTTCACAAATTTTGAAAAAATTTCATCAATGTTGAAAAAAAGTTCACCAAAAATTGAAGAAAGTTCATTGATTTTGAAAAAGAGTTCACAGATTTAGGAAAAGTTCACGTATTTGAAATAATGTTCATCAATTTTGAAAAAAGTTCATAAATCCGAAAATTTTCACCAATTTTGAAAAAAGTTCATGGATTTTGTCAAAAATTATGAATTGAATAAAGGAAAAGGAAAAGAAAAGCGAAAAAAGGAAAAAGGAAAAAAAATGAAAAAACAGAAAAACCAAAAGAAAAAAGAAAGTAAAAATAGAAGAAAAGGGAAAAGTTTTGAAAAAAGTTCATGGATTTTGTAAAAAATTATGAATTGAATAAAGGAAAAGGAAAAGAAAAGCGAAAAAAGGAAAAAGGAAAAAAATGAAAAAACAGAAAAACCGAAAGAAAAAAGAAAGTAAAAATAGAAGAAAAGGGAAAAGTCATCACGAAAGGGCGTTGTGGTCGGGTTGTTAGTGGAGTTTGTCGAGACCAAGCGGTCCCTAGTTCGACTCATCACACGCCTGTTTTTGCAGATTTCGCAGTTTTAACCGAAAAAAGAGATAAAACGGGCCGGCCCAGCTCGGAGTAGGGGTGTGCGCCGGTTTGCGATTAACACAGTAACGGGCGCAGCGGGCGCCGAATAGGAACCAGCGAATGCGGCGAATAGGGTTTTCCCGGACGCGTCGGGCAAACGGGCCGGCCAATAACCAGGCAACGAGCGATAGTAAAAATGACTCCAAAAAGAAATGCGCACACAACAGTGTCGAACACGCGACCTCATGCTTACTAGCAGCCACGCCAACAATCTGACCTAGCTCCTGAGTATGTCCAATTGCAGTGCAAATTTTAAAGTACAATGTACAACGACAAATCTCTTTTTTCCTTCAAAATTTCCAACAATTCTTGCAAACAAATGTGAACGGTTTTCCATAAATATATTTGAAAATCGTGAATAAATATCGAAATTCGAACAAACATTTAAAACCTGAACAATTATTGAAAACATGACAACTATTTCGAAATTCCAAATTTTTATTGATTTTTTATATACGTTATTTTTTGTAAAATATATATTGAACATTTTTTTATATATGCTGAACAATTTCGAAATAGAAATTGAACATTTTTGTGATATACGCTAAACAATACTTAAATACATGTTGAAAAATTTCTAAAATATATATTGAACGTTTTTTTACTATGCGCTGAACAATTTTTAAATGCACATTTAACATTTTGTGATATGCATTGAACAATATTAAATTTACATTAAACTGTTTTGTATAAAAATGTGTTTTGGAATTCATATCTTTGTTCTAATGATCGAACACAAATTTGAAAAGAAAATAAAGGAAAAGGAACATAAAAGAAACAAAAAAAAGAAATATAAACAGAAAAAACAGCGATGCGTACCTGGGCCGGCCCAACTCGGAGCGCCTTCAGCAAAGCCCCGACGTTTGGGCGCTCATGAGCGTCAAATAGGATCCACCGTTTTTAGTTAGTCATCGATCTTGTCCTCCGCATCGCTCGAACCCTACCCAACGGCTAGCACGAGCGCGCGGGGGCGATAGCGAGGAGGAGTGGTGCGCAGGCCGGCGACCAGCAGAAGTGGACATGCGTCACACAGCAGCGACGGCGCATTCGGCGGCAAGCAATCCTTGGCCTCGGCGTGTGAGGTGCCGATGTTGTCGGTTTGCCGGTGAAGAGAAAAGGAAAAGATGGACAGTAAGAGAAAAGGGCTAGCAAAGACAAAAAATTGAATTTTTTCTTTTTTGAAAATCTACAATGTAGTGATCTCAAAAACATTCTTCGTGTGATGAATTGCATATTTAACAAGCTAGCTTGAAGCAGTTGGTAATCATAGTAGCTTCAATCAAGCACCCCATAAAAGTGATAACGCTATGAGACTATCCACCCACAGTGGGAGTAACATATGTAGAAATATCACAATATCTAGATAAAATAGATGATGTGGCAAGCAATAAATGAAGAAAAAGAGGAAAGTGGTAGCATAGCTAGTTACTGCATGTTGCATTTAACATAGCTATTTACTACTCCCTCCTTTCCGGTTATAAGGCTCAATTCAAAAATCTCACCAACCAAGGTAGATGGTCAATGGTGGAATACTTTTTGTAGTTTGCAAAAGCACCCAATTAATGCTCTTGTTTTCCTCAAAAAAGTGTGTTTACCAATGCATTAATTGCAATGCATGCATGCATAAATTACATGCATTGGTCAATTTTCTCCTAATATTTGCATGCAATGATTTAATGCATCTTGAAATCTGAACATGTGATGAGAAACAACTAAATTGAGCCTTATAAAATAGAAAAACTAAAATTTTAAGATAAAGCCCTATAAACCGAAAAGGAGGAAGTAGTAGTATGAGTAACATCACACATATCAAGACAAGATGAGTCTATAGCCTAATAAATGAAATGTTGCTTGTTACCACACATATGTTACTCTCATTGTAGAGGTAGTAACATAAACTAGTAATATAAGCATATATTACTAGTCTATTGTATTACCCATTGTGGATAGTCTGAGACAGTCTGCTCACTAAAAGAAGGACAGGGCACTGCAGGGTCTTCTGGACACCATTAAAGCTTTCATTATAGGCATGTTTTTGGGTTGTTTTTATTTTAAAAAGATTGCACTTCCATTGCATTTGGTTATTACATTTAGGATTGTATAAAAGTATTTGCGTTCATTTTAGTGTGTATGGATTATCTTGGTCTTGCATTATATCTTTTTCTGCTTCACACCACAAAGAAAAAAAATTGTCCTCCACCACTGTATGTGGATAGCTTTGGATGGTCGCCTCCCATATTCTTGTCCGCGGATTGGTCCCCTGTTCGCAGACGGATGCAGGAACAAATTTACGGGCCAGTGTTGAAGATGCCTTTATGACAAGGTTTATTTCCGTTTTCTTATACCTCTCGCGTGTGTGTGTGGCTTTTGGTTTTATAAAATAATAATAACATCGTGTGCGTGGCGTTTCCTCCAGACCTCCATTTCTCAATCTTTTATAAACTCCGTGTGCGTGGCGTTTTATTGTGACATCTTTTTTTTGTTCCGACTGAGATGAACGGAACGGAACGGAACGCGTGCAGTTTTTTTTTGAACATAAACACGTACAGCTTATTTTTTTGTGAGAGCAAGCATAAAGCTTTATTACGCAATAGTTGCTCCTGTAGCTGACGCTGTAAACACGTACAGTTTTTTAGCAACATGGAACACGTAGTTGAACCGCACGGCACTTGCCCCCACAACGAACGGGCACATGAACCGCACGGAAGCCCAGCACGCACGCACGCACGCACGACACGACCCACGCGCCGCGCGTACGGTTGGTTTGCGCCGAGCCCACCGCACCCCACGAACCAATGCCCAGCGCCGCATCGGGCCTCGCTCCGTCCGTCCCACGACCCAACCCAACCGCCGCCCGCCCGCCCCGCTCCCCTCCTCCATCGCGCGGGAAGGAAGCCTATTAAAAAACCTCCGCCGAATCCCCGCCGCCTCCTTCCTCGGCAAGCCTCCCCCCTTCCCCTTCCCCTCCCATATACCTCCGCCTCCCGCCTCCCCTCCCACCCAATCCACCCCCACCTCCACCCCACCCACCCGATGCGCCGCCGGCCCGCGCGCGCCAGGGCCGCCATCGCGCCCGCCCCCGCCCCGCACTCGCCGCCGGCGGCGATGGACGGCCTGCTGAGCACGCCGGCGCCCTCCCCGTCCACCTCCGTCTCCCTCGGCCTCGGCTCCCCCGCCGCCGACGACGGGTCCCTCAAGTCCCCCGCCGTCGAGGCGCCCCGCCGCAGCCTGCGCCTGGCCGGCGCCGCCAGCCCGGGCACCCCCGCGGCGGCCTCCTCCGACCGGGACGCCGCTTCGTCGGGCGCTCGCGGGAGGAGGAGGGGGAGGCCTCGTGCTTCCGCCGTTGCTGCGGCTGCTTCCCTGGAGGCTGGGGAGTCGGGGAGCGATGGCGGCGGCGGCGACGAGGCTATGGCTTCGGGCGGCAGCGGCGGCGGCTCCAGTGCTCAGGGGACGCGCAGGAGCTTGCGGTCAGGGTCTCGGCTCGGGAAGCGGCCCGTGGAGCCAGACGTTCACGCAGAGATGGCGCTCGGACCGGATGGAGGAGGGTCCGGGTCTGGAGACAAGGTGCACGACGAAATGCTGCACCAGGACGCCGAGGGCACGGCGAAGCGGCGCAAGGGCGTGTCGGCTCGGCTGGCCGACTACGTGGCTGATTCAGAGAGCGACAGCGATGATGACTTTGTGCTGCCGGTGAAAGGGAGTGCGAGCACGATGGCCGGACCGGCGGCCGATTACGTGCCTGATTCGGAGAGCGACAGGGAGGATTTTGTGCTGCCGGGGGATCATGGCATGAAGGTACCGGCAAACTTGTTTGCTCCTTTTAACCTGACTGAACCGAATGTGGTGGCTATGGGTTCGCATATGACCAGCCAGGGGAGTGGTGGTTCTGTGAGGACTCGTAGAGGGGGAATTGGACAAGTTAATGACAGGAATGAACAGCTCTTCAGTGAGGAGTCTATGCTCATGCATGATTCGGCAGAGAAGGCAGCTGCGGATATGGATTTCAGTGAGGAGGTTCTCAGGCATGAGTCTGGAAATAGAGGTGAAGGAAACACAAAGCTGGTTCTTGGGAACAACGATTCTGGTGCTGCTGTCAGTGTGGGTATTCCATCTGGTACCAGGACCAGGAAGTTCAGTCGTGATGATAAAGGAAAGGGGAAGATGGTTGTGGAAGAGGTTTTATTGCCCCAGAAGTTAAGTGATGATGAGATGGATTGGCAACCTGTGGTTTTAGAGGAGAATCAGAGCGTCTCAGGAGCAGCTGATGCTGATGTGGAGCCGCTTTGGAGGCAAGCGGCAAGAGAGAGAGCTATTAAGCTGGCACCAAAATTTGCATTCTTCAAAGCAGATGAAGATGTACATAGTGATGAAGATGATGAAGAAGAGTTAGAGCCTGCGGCTGATGCTCAGGATTGGCCAGGTCCATATTCTACTGCATTGAGGATCATGGATGATAGAGATGCCAAATTGAGAGCCAGGGAGTTGGGTCCGTCGTCTAAACTAGCTAATGATGCTGATAATGTCATTCTGTGGACACCTTTGAAAAACAAGAAAGCTCCGCTGCGACCTGTCCCATCACTTGCAAGCTTATGCATGCAAACTCTTGCAAGCCATGCTGAAGGTATTGAATCACTTGGAGGCATACCTGAGGACCTAAAACATAAACTTCTCACGGAACTGTGCCGTTCTAGGAAGATGAATACCCATCTTCTTACTGAAATCTTGTGTGACAATCCTGTGGCACTGCAGCTTAGGGAGTGTTCCTGGTTGAATGAGGATGACTTTGAGGCTGTTTTTGGTAAATGCATGACTGAATCCTTAGAGGTACTGCTTTTCACTTATGCAATTCATGTTTCATGATCACATCATCTACTGCTTTCGCTGAACATATGAGTTTGTTATTGAGAAACTAAGATATCATTGCTTCTGTTGATTATGAGTGTTTGACCAGCAGACTTTGCTGCCCTGTTTTTGGGCAAGTCATCTTTCAAGGACTTATTTTCTCTTTTCTTTTCTTTCCTTTTGTGAAGGTTCTGCAGCTTGACTTATCTGGGCGATGCATGCCTGACTATATTTTGCCTACTACCTTGGCAAAGGTTCCAAATTGCATGCCATTATTAAGAAAAATATCTCTGATGGGAAATTACCGTCTTTCTGATAATGGGTTAGACAAACTCATCTCAGCAGCACCTTCTCTGAGTTCGCTAAATTTAAGCGAGTGTTCTCTTCTCACATCAACTGGAATTGAGAATCTTGCTAATAGGCTGCAATCTGTATTGAGAGAACTATATATTAATGACTGCCTAAATGTGGATGCCATGATGATTCTTCCTGCTCTAAAGAAAATTAAACAACTGGAGGTTTTATCAATGTCTGGCATACAGTCTGTCTGTGACAAGTTTGTGAATGAGCTCATTCCTATACATGGCCCTAATATAAGGGAGTTAGCGTTTGCTGGTTGCCTGTAAGTATCCCTACTTACAGCTGTAGTTTCTTCAGTGTATATTATATCTTGTAGTTCTCTTAGAAGATTACAGTTTTCTACTTTACCTATTTGCCTTTTACTTCAATGCAGGAGCATTTTTTCCGTAGAATTTCATTCTATAACTGAAGTCATTAGTTGAAAGTTGTTACTGAATTAGGAAGCCTGTTATAATATATTTTGTTATGAAAACTATCAAACATCACTGGTCATATCATAGATTTTCCATGATATGAGACAGAAGCTGAAAGTGCAGCATGATTTTCCATGCTACTAATGGCATTGGTACCTTACTTTCATCTTGTCTTTCAGATTAGATCCTTAGTATTAATTCAGTTATAGATGGAGTCACTGGTCATTTGCGCCTTTGTTCTTCATATCCAGGAGGAGATTATAATATTCTTCTGGAACAAACTAGGTTTCTACTGCCGCAAAGATGGCTGGACCTGTAGGGGATTGTGTAGTAGGTTAGAGAGGATGAACAATGGCATAAATGGATTGCTAAAATTCTTTTTTCTTGATTGATAACTATTCTCTTGTTCATTGACCCTCCTAACTCTAATCTTGCAAAACCCAATCCGATCTCTTTCCTGTTTAAATGCCTCCCCTATCTATCTAAATAATATTGCATATCTATATCCTATATTGTGGAGTAAGTTAAGGAGCCCCCTGTGCTATATGCTAACCAATCGTGTCCTTCATGGTCGCTTGCAACCATAATGTGTCCACTTACCAGTAATTATGACGAGTCAGGTTTTTTAAGTTATGTGGTGGGCCTTGGAGAAACACAAAGTCCCAGCAAAGTACATTACCCTCATCAAGGACATGTACGATAATGTTGTGACAAGTGTTCGAACAAGTGATGTCGACACCGATGACTTCCCGATTAAGATAGGACTGCATCAGGGGTCAGCTTTGAGCCCTTATCTTTTTGCATTGGTGATGGATGAGGTCACAAGGGATATACAAGGAGATATCCCATGGTGTATGCTCTTTGCGGATGATGTGGTGCTAGTTGACGATAGTCGGACGGGGGTAAATAGGAAGTTAGAGTTATGGAGACAAACCTTGGAATCGAAAGGGTTTAGGCTTAGTAGAACTAAAACCGAGTACATGATGTGCGCTTTCAGTACTACTAGGTGTGAGGAGGAGGAGGTTAGCCTTGATGGCCAGGTGGTACCTCGGAAGGACACCTTTCGGTATTTGGGGTCAATGTTGCAGGAGGATGGGGGTATTGATGAAGATGTGAACCATCGAATCAAAGCCGGATGGATGAAGTGGCGCCAAGCTTCTGGCATTCTCTGTGACAAGAGAGTGCCACAAAAGCTAAAAGGCAAGTTCTACAGGCCGGCGGTTTGACCCGCAATGTTGTATGGCGCGGAGTGTTGGCCGACTAAAAGGCGACATGTTCAACAGTTAGGTGTGGCGGAGATGCGTATGTTGAGATGGATTTGTGGCCACACGAGGAAGGATTGAGTCCGGAATGATGATATACGAGATAGAGTTGGGGTAGCACCAATTGAGGAGAAGCTTGTCCAACATCGTCTGAGATGGTTTGGGCATATTCAGCGCAGGCCTCCAGAAGCTCCAGTGCATAGCGGACGGCTAAAGCGTGCGGAGAATGTCAAGAGAGGGCGGGGTAGACCGAATTTGACATGGGAGGAGTCCGTTAAGAGAGACCTGAAGGATTGGAGTATCACCAAAGAGCTAGCTATGGACAGGGGTGCGTGGAAGCTTGCTATCCATGTGCCAGAGCCATGAGTTGGTTCCGAGATCTTATGGGTTTCACCTCTAGCCTACCCCAACTTGTTTGGGACTAAAGGCTTTGTTGTTGTTGTTGTTGTTGCAGGTTTTTTAAGTTAACTATGACATGTTTATTATGCATATAAAGAGAAGTGATATGAGGGTACATTCTGACTTTTTTTTTGTCATTGCGCTGTCTAATTTGCAGGAAACTGACCTCATCCTCCATTAAGACTATTGGGGTGAACTGCCCCCAGTTATCATCTTTAGATATACGAAACTTGAGTAGGTTGCGTGACTCAGCAACGAGACATCTTCGTGATGGCTGTCGTTTTATAAAGAAATTAAAGCTTCAAAAGAATACATTCAGGTATTCCCATTTTTCCATTCATATTCATGTTTATATCTGCTGAAATTTTGCATATGAAGGCTCTCAAAATTTTGTGGTGTATATAATAATTGAATATGAACTAGCTTTCCCTTTCAATTAGCAATCTATCAATGATTTTCAGTAAGCTAATTTACACATGGGGTTATTTGTAGATTTGTAGAAGTGCCAATATGGTTTGGTCTGACTTTAATGAGTGTTTTTAATGACGTCAACTGATTTGAGAAGTGAATTCATGATTCTTACTCCACTACTTGTCAAGGTCTTATGTGCTGCTGGATGGCATGTGTAGGCAACCTGTTTGGTGGTCATGATGGCCTGTTTCAATAGATTACATTGCTACTTTTTATTTTAGGATTAGGATGTTGGAAACACCAAAATGTAAAATTCAAAGAGATAAGAAAAGCAAACACACCACTAGGACTCTTGACTGGTTTCCTGTTTCCCAAAAGTTCTCGACATTCAAACCAGAAGAAAAGGATTCATACTTTAGTTATGTGTACAAGATACCATCCCCTGACCATTTCATATTCACACATTATTATTCTCCTGGGATTTTTGCTGTCTCAACCAATGCATCAGCACAGCTTAACACTTATGAATATTTAACATGGTTTCCATTTTTATGATGCTTCAGTTTATGAATATATTGTTTTTCGTAGTCTTCTTTTGTATTGATCTGCACATGATTTTTGTGTAAATGATATCGTGCAAAAAATCTTCCTCATGCTGCAATGAACCTAATCAATTTTGCAGTGATGAAGCACTGTCTCAGTTTTTGGAAGAATCTGGAGGATGTCTAACTGAGTTGAGCCTAAACAACATTGAGAAGGTACTTTGTCCATGCTCCTTTTGTCTGCTCGGATGTGTGTTTCTCATTGATATGAAACCTTCAAATCATAACTCTATCATCTAGTGTATGCACCTGTATCCATGACATCGTACTTGAAATAAGATTATGCTAGCTGGTGCACTGTTATTAAAATCTATGTTTGATGATCCATAAAATTTCAAGGTAGTCATGAAATAAATAGACAATAGATATTTTATAAGTTGTAGTACTAATCCTCTATTGAGCAAACACGCTTTCACATTATACTCCAACTCGCGCATGCTGACATATAAGAGTATACAACACATACATAAGTCATGCAAACTGTTCTGACAAACATCAAACTCATATCATGGAACATAGAACCCCCTTACACAGAGGACACCAATCCCTGAGGCCTCCGCCTTGTTTAGATCTAATACTGATGTGGAACAGAAAATGCATCTTGCCTTTGGCCTCACATTTACTGTACTGTTACTGTCTACTTTGTTTCACTGTATTTTTGCGATGCTTCTTGGTTGTTTCGTATGTGACCAACTTTTATGCACATTTTAATCTATATAATTTATTGCTCTTACTTTAGGCTGGAAACCTTACTGCACGGTCGATTGCTCTCAAGTGCTCCGTACGCTTGGAGGTTCTGGATGTTTCCTTCTGCCGTGGTCTGACCAATGAAGCTTTGGGGCTGATTGTTGACAGTTGCTCATCGTTGAGAACTCTCAAGCTATTTGGGTGTACCCAGGTATGCTGATAGGCGTATGTATGAAGTATTACTCCCTCTATAAAGTAATTTAAGAGCGTTTAGAGATCACTACTTAACTGATCTGTGATCTAAACGCTCTAATAATTCTTTACAGAGGGAGTAGTTATCAACATATAATGTGAGACATTTTTGCTGGCCCATTCTTCTCATGAAAACAGCTTTGTAGAGAGCAACATCATGAACTTCTATAATTCATAGCTGTTTGATAGCATCAGTTGTTTGAGACTTCATTTCGTGGGACCATACTCAGTGTGCGAATCATTTGATTGCAGATCACGGATATTTTCCTCAAGGGCCACTCGAACTCATTGGTTAAAATAATTGGGATAGAAGGGAGCATACTGGAGCAATTGGGTGGTTATTAGTCACCCCAGAATGATTCTACATTTGCCTGACCACTCAGCGGTCCAGCTTGGGCTGGGAAACTCTTCTAGAACCTACCTTGCTGATGATACCAGCTAGATATCTAGAACTTTTTCAGTTAGATTTATAGTAGCATTTTGCTATTAGGTGCATGACACTGATCATATGGATGCGTCTAGAACTTTGTTATATGATTCATGATGGAAGTGTTATTTTGGCTATTAGGTGATGCGTCTAGAACTTTGTTATATGATTCATGATGGAAGTGTTATTTTGGCTATTAGGTGCATAACTGATCATATGATTCATGATGGAAGTGTCATTTTGGCTTTGAACTTTGTCACACATATGGATGTTGTCTGGAATTTTGTTATATGCATGTTGGTTATGCAGCTTATCCTATATGATGTGATCTTATGTTTACATCTGAAATCATCAATTTTGTTATACTGCACACATTGCAAATGGGCCTGTGCGCAATGTGGTATACTGTGCACACAGTTGACCAATGAAATTGTGCACACGAAAATAGAAGGCGTGGCCTATATACAGGGGTATTTCTCCTACACCGTCCATGCCATGACAATTTCTCCCCAATAGACATCGTGCATTGATGCTCACACGGCCTTCGTCTAGGAGATCCATATGATGACCATCTGGCTAGAAGTGGTGACAATGCAAGAAGTGAGATTGTGCAATTGATGGAAGTAAATTCAAGTCGACTAGCAATACACAAATGTACGAGCTAGTGATGCAGAATTTCCATACAAATTTCTGATGCATCCTATTCCTATAGATCACGTCTCGTTACTATTTTGATATCATGCATCTTTGTGCTGTGCTCCTCACTCAAATAATGTCACTTTTGTGTCCCCTCATGTCCATTTCAATGGATGGTTCCGCCACTATATATATAGGTTTTAGATGAGTGAGTAGCTCGGACTTTAGTGTTCTACCTACTATGCCGCCCACTATGACTTGGGCGGCATGTGCAAAAGATCTGGTACAACACCGAGTTGATACAGTTTGTGCATAGGATTTCCATATTTTCGTTCATGAAAGATCACAATAGCTAGTACTATGGGCACGCTCCCTTCTTCATTTCAGCAAATATGACATACATTAGTACGTTAATCTTTCTAAACTCAAATTAATCAACTTGAGATTTTTCCTCATACATAAGAAAAAGACATAACCTACTCTCTCTGTCCAGGATTATAGGGCCAGCGGGCCACAAAGTATCAAGTGGTACCTACTGGATCTTTTTTCTTTTCCGAAACCATATATTATTAATTTTTAATAATGTCAAAAAAGTCATCTTACAAAGAGGAAAAATACAAAAACCTTGAGGCCATGCCTCGCGATAGCAATATCTAATTGTACCATCGAAGCTACGATTACATATTAGCAGACAGGGCGCAACACTTTTAAGACAACGCCTTCAGGAAGGAATCATTGCTCGTGCGCTTGGTTGGTCCAACGAGATGTCATACCATGGGCTATCACCCTAAGGAAGATCTTCGAAGCCATAAGGCACCCCAAAGAAATCCCCTATCATGTAATTCACAATTGTATCCCCTATTCTAGAAAAAAATGTATTTCTTGGGGGATGGGGGGGGGGGCAATTTTTCTTCATCTAGCATACCTTTGAACTTAATCCCACAAAAAATAACTTTTGCTTCTAGATGTTGCATACAAACTTCATTTGGACATATATTTCATAACCTATTTAATCCAAAACTTGATCTAGGATACATATTAAATATAATGTTGCACAATAAGAACTGTCTGCGATGATTTATGGTGCATATTAGTAAGAACATAGTGGTTTCTCTAGCTAACCTAAACTAAGAACATCAGCTGTGCAATGGCTCCCACAAGAAGAACTGTTGATGATCCAGGGAGTATGAACCAAATCATTACTATAGCTACGACTGCATGGCGAAAGCTTCTTAAATTTCTTTCTCTCGACTTGCATCTCGTTGATTTGGACTTGCTTCTCGTGTGCGTCTGTCAGTGCATCACACCTAGCTTCTCTCTCAGTGACCGATAGTACTAATATAACATATGGTTAACGAAAACTTCACGAGATCGACCCATATCTATGTGCTGCCAAATCCTCTCTGTGCGTGTAATATTCAGAGCAACGAGATTTGTATGCCAAGTTGCAAAACATAGGAAATTTTTGTTATACCTCGCTTTCACAACCACCACACGTGAAGAAGTCTCGATTGGTATTCCCCAGTATGTGTGAGTTTTTTTAACAATGGGACACTTGCAGCTGCAAAGGAGAAGGGGTGGGGGGGGGGGGGCTCGTCGGATTGTGGGCAGAAGTGATGGCGGCGCTACTAAATTGCGATGATTCGACATAATGCGTAGGCCATGGTGGGGATCTCCCGACGGGAGCGACATGGAGCTCGACCGTGGGGCAGTGAAGAAGAACCATTCCAGTGCCGTCGATCGGCGTGGGCTCACGCGACGGGCTCCTACTGCTTCCCCAAGCTCACGTGGCTCAGTTTCCCGTCCACATCGAGGCTCACTGGCAACAGATTGAAGCATTGTGATGGGGGCGACTGGGACGGCGATGATGAGTCTGATGCCGACGACAGAGGAGAGGTGGGGGGGGGGACGTAGACTGATTCATCGCTGGCGGCTCTCAGACGACTACACAAGCGACGACGGCGCCACATAGCTAGGGGAGAGAGGCGTCATGGGCTGCTTAAATATCCCGATAGTTCCCCTTCTTGGAGTAAAAATAATCTAGAGTGTGGTTTTCTAAGGTATGAAAACCTATAATTTTAAGGAGTTAGATGTTTAGTTAATATGCCAGGTATGTTGGGGAACGCAGTAATTTCAAAAAAATTCGTACGCACATGCAAGATCCATCTAGGTGATGCATAGCAACGAGAGGGGAGAGTGTTGTACACGTACCCTCGTAGACCGAAAGCAGGAGCGTTATGACAACGCGGTTGATGTAGTCGTACATCTTCACGATCCGACCATCACCTCCGCGATCTGCACACGTTTAGCTCGGTGACGTCCCACGATCTCTAGATCTTGCTGAGGTCGAGGGAGAGTTTTGTCCGCACGACGGCGTGATGTCGGTGATGATGAAGTTACCGATGCAGGGCTTCGCCTAAGCACTACAACGATATGACCGAGATGGAAATCTGTGGAGTGGGGCACCGCACACGGCTAAGACAACTGTCAACTTGTGTGTTCTAGGGTGCCCCCTGCCCCTATATATAAAGGAGCAAGGGGGAGGCCGGCCGACCCTATAGGGGTGCTTCCCAAGTAGGATTCCTACTAGGAATAGGAACCCTATTCCTAGTAGGTTTCCAACAAGGAAGAGAGGGGGAAGGAAGGAGAGGGAGAGAGGGGGAAGGAAAGGGGGGGGGCGCCACCCCCCCTTCCCTAGTCCAATTCGGACCCAAGGGGGAGGGGGTGTGCGGCCTGCCCTAGCCGCCCCTCTCTCTCCACTAAGGCCCATGAGGCCCATTAGTTTCCCCTGGGGGGTTCCGATAACCCTCCGGCACTCCGGTTTTATCCGAAACTTCTCCGGAACATTTCCGGTGTCTGAATATAGTCGTCCAATATATCAATCTTTATGTCTCGACCATTTCGAGATCCTGGTCATGTCCGTGATCACATCCGGGACTCCAAACTACCTTCGATACATCAAAACACATAAACTCATAATACCGATTGTCATCGAATGTTAAGCGTGTGGACACTATGGGTTCGAGAACTATGTAGACATGACCGAGACTCACTTCCGGTCAATAACCAATAGCGGAACCTGGATGCTCATATTGGTTCCTACATATTCTACGAAGATCTTTATCGGTCAAACCGCATAACAACATACATTGTTCCCTTTGTCATCGGTATGTTACTTGCCTGAGATTCGATCATCGGTATCTCAATACCTAGTTCAATCTCGTTACCGGCAAGTCTCTTTACTCGTTCCGTAATGCAACATCCCGTAACTAACTCATTAGTCACATTGTTTGCAAGGCTTATAGTGATGTGCATTACTGAGAGGGCCCAGAGATACCTCTCCGATACACGGAGTGACAAATCCTAATCTCGATCTATGCCAACTCAACAAACACCATCAGAGACACCTGTAGAGCATCTTTATATAGTCACCCAGTTACGTTGTGACGTTTGATAGCACACTAAGTGTTCCTCCGGTATTCGGGAGTTGCATAATCTCATAGTCATAGGAACATGTATACGTTATGAAGAAAGCAATAGCAACAAACTAAACGATCATCGCGCTAAGCTAACGGATGGGTCAAGTCAATCACATCATTCTCTAATGATGTGATCCCGTTCATCAAATGACAACTCATGTCTATGGCTAGGAAACTTAACCATCTTTGATTAGCGAGCTAGTCAAGTAGAGGCATACTAGTGACACTCTGTTTGTCTATGTATTCACACATGTACTAAGTTTCCGGTTAATACAATTCTAACATGAATAAAAAACATTTATCATGATATAAGGAAATATAAATAACAACTGGGTTCATTACCCAAACCATAGTTTTTCTTCCTAATTAAGTAAATATAACTTTTGGGGGAACTGTTAGAGATGCACTTAAGGGCATGTTCTCTTATCCGTGTCAGAAAATATGGAAGACATTAGTACTTTAGTATTTCTAGAAGTCAAATTTACCAGCTTGGGTGTTTCTCTCATACATAAGAAATGAAAAGACATAACCTAGGTGGGAGGGACGACTGCCTGGGACCAGGCCTAGGAGGGGAACATTAGTTGGTATTACAAAGTATAACACAATAGTAAAATTAGCACGTGAGCTATATCTTGCTTATAGTGAGATGTATGCTCACCTTGCCTCATGTGCGGACCGACCGGGCCGGCCCACTACTGTAGTAGGTCATGCGTTTTTCTATTTTGTTTGATTTTTTTTTACTTTTTCTGGCCTTTTTTATGTGTGGGTTTTATCTTCACTGTTTGGGTCGGGTGTCCTTTGTTTTTTTGTAGAACCATACTTAGTTTGTAAATTATTTTATTGCATATCACAGATATTTTCCTCAAGGGCCACTCGAACTTATTGGTGAAAATTATCGGAATAGAAGGGAGCATACTGGAGCAATTGGGTAGTCTGTAGTTGGTGCTAGAATGATGCTACATTTGCCTGACCAGTCAGCGGACCAACTTGGGGAGGAAACTCTTGTAGAACCTACCTTGCTGATAGCAGTTAGATTTCTATAACTTTGTGAGTTTGAGTTTTAGAACTTTGGAGTTAGATTTCTCTCATTTTGTCATTAGGTGCATGACTGTGATCTATGATTCATGGTATGGAAGTGTTATTTTGGGAAGTGCTATTTTGGCTTTAAACTTTGTCACGCATATGGATGTCATCTAGAACTTTGTCATATGCATGTTGGTTATGCTATGTTGATGTGATCTTGCCTATGTGATGTTTACATCTGAAAGCATGTGATTTTGTTATACACATTACAAATGAGACCATGTGCAGTGTGGTGTACTTCACACATGATTAATCAAAGAAAACCATTTGCAATGAGGGCATCGATGCACGTCTGTCGGAGGCAGTCATGGACATGAAGCGACATCACAAGGCGACTGCCAGTGAAAACACGGGTAATGTAGTGGCACATTGCACACAATGTTTCAATGTTTGCGATGTGTTGTCCTGTAAAGAACAGATCCAAAATCCATGTACAATGAACCTTTTCAATGTTTGCGATGTGGTGTTTTTGCACCACTAGTGTCTGTCTCATGGCTATTTCGACGAGGTTTCGGATGAGTCGAACCTAATGCACCTACTACAACTAGGAGTTTTGCTCGTACATGCAAATAAAAGACATAGCCTATACAATGTGGAATTCCACCTACACCATATCGCAACAATTTCTCCCTCACAGATATGTCGCACATCAATGATCGTGCAATCTTCATCCAGGAGAACTAGATGATGAGCATCCGGCTGGAAGTAATGAATCCCCATGCGAAGTGTGAGATTGTCCAGTCAATCCTACTTAGCAGAAGGGCCGGACATTATCTTGGTGGGTCTAAGATGCAAGTCGATCTTCAACGGATGTACATGCACATCGTGCAAAACACACATAGGAATTCCCAACGCACCCTATTCCTATAGATCACATCTTGCTACTATTCTGACATCATGCATCTTTGTGCTGCCCCCCACTCAAATAATGCCACTATTTTGTTTCCTCCCATTTCAGTGGATGGTTCCGCCAATATATATGCTGGTTTCACATGAGTGAGTAACTTGGACTTCAGTGCTTCACCTACTATGGCCAGAGCAGCACGTGCAAAAGAGCGGCAACTCAGAACCATGGATTATTACGACGCTATCAAAGAGGAGATCACAATAAGGCTAATAACATGTGCACGTTCCCTTCTTCATTTCAACATCAAGATATTAGTAGTACATTAATCTTTCTAAAATCTAATTTATCCATCAACCTGGGGTTTTTCTCATGCATAAATAAATAAATGGGAAATCATAGCATGTATGTAAATCATCAACCCACCTCTACCATCTTACTTTCTTACATTCTCAAGGATGGTGAACCACATCGTGTAGTTCATCCAACGATCCATCAATACATGTACCAATATGATCCCTACACGGCATGCAAAAGCAAACAAGATTTGAGCACCTTTGCTTCTACACACACTGAACAAGACTATAGATGGGCACTTCGATCATCATGGTCCTCTAGTTGTTAGGCCAAGCAGTCGAGGCCGAAGCACCTCATCAGCAGGCTCATGAATGGAAAACTAAAATTAAACGTTAGTGTTATTGGAAACGTCATGTAGCGCGTGCAGGAAAATTACAATCATCAAAATGGAAAACATATACCATGTTACAATTTACTAACAAAGAAACCAACTACCGAAGTGTATGTTCAGCTAATTTGTTGCAAAACTGACCAAGAACAAAAATACATGTCTATGTAGAATTGGAGTTCTTGTGTTGTAAAAATTATAATCCTGAAGTGCATGTGCAACGATCGATCTTTTTTAAAACAATTCATTTTTTTCAAATAATGTACAATTATTCGGCCATATTTCAGATGAATGAGTGACTCGGACCTAGTGCCTCACCTATTGTGACTAGTGCAGAACATGTCAAAGAGTGGCACCTCAGAACCGTTGATTGTTGGTCCATTCGCACCATGGTCCATATTTGGGAGTACCATTAATTAGCTCAGCTCTTTTGATCTAGTAGTCGGGATCCATAATTAGCTTGGCTCTTTTGGTTTAGTCATTACTCCCTCCGTCCCATAATGTAAGATGCTTTTTGACACTACACTAGTGTCAAAAAGCGTCTTACATTATGGGACGGAGGGAGTACTAGGAAAAGGGCTATAGCTAATATGGACATTAATGACGCATAATGTATGTGGTGCGCCACTGCTGTATAGCAGTGGTGCATCGGATACATGTGCGTCATTAGTGTTCTCATTACTAATGGCGCATCAGACACACGGTGCGTCATTACTAGTAAATTTTTATTTTTTATTTTTCTAAAACTATTAATGGCACACCAGGGTACAGTGCGCCATTACTTAGTTTTAACTAGTAATGGCACACCACAAGCTCTGTGTGCCACTACTAATTTTTTTTTTCAAAACTAGTAATGGCGCATCATGAGATAGTGCGCCATTACTAGTTTTAACTAGTAATGGCGCACTGTTCCCTGGTGCGCCACTACTAACATTTACACATCACCAAATGCACCCCCTGGACCGTCTTTTCAGTTTCAAAAAAATAAATGAAAATGATAGAAATGTCAAAATAAAATAAAAGAAAATAAGATTCCCATGATATGTGGTCTAGTTGTTAGCAAAATTTACAAACATGAATTTTCGACTTTTTTGCAAAATCTCTCGAGAATTTGTAAAATGGGCATAACTTTTGCATACAAACTCTGATGAAAAAAAAATTATATGAAAAATCATCTACTTGAAAAATTACATCCGAATTGAATTAAGTTAGTAATGGGGCTTTTAAGATTTTCAGAATCCCAAAAACCTAACAAGAAAAAAGATACGGGGCTTTTAAAATCTGTAGATGCAAAAAAATTAAAAAAAAAATCAAACTCAGTAATGACGCACCTGCCCATGGTGCGCCATTACTATCTCCCCACCTTCAAAATTCAAACTATATCAAAAAAATAAAAATAAAAAGTTAGTAATGGCGCACCTGTCAAAGGTGCGCCATTACTATCTTCCTGCCTTTAAAATTCAAAATAAATAAAAAATTAAATTTTTTTAGTAATGGCGCACCTGGCCGCGGTGCGCCATTACTATGCCGTATATATATGGCTGGGCGGGGTCCTCTCCTCCTTACCTCTTCATTGTTCTCCTCCACTCCACCTCTCCTCCTCTCCTCCACTCCATCTTCCCTCCTCTCCTCCACCATACTCCCCTCCTCCTCTCCGGCGACCTCCTCCTCCTCCTCCTCTCCGGCGACCTCCTCCTCCCTCCTCTCCTCTCCTCCTCCCTCCTCTCCGGTTTCTCCTCCCTCATCTCCGGTGAGCTCCTCCTCCCTCCTCTCCGGTGATCTCCTCCTCCCTCTCCTCTCCGGTGAGCTCCTCCTCCCTCCTCTCCGGTGATCTCCTCCTCCCTCTCCTCTCCGGTGAGCTCCTCCTCCGTCCTCTCCGGTGAGCTCCTCCTCCCTCTCCTCTCTGGTGAGATCCTCCTCCCTCCTCTCCTCCCCTCCCCTCACGGTTTCACCTCCCTCCTCTCCGGTGAACTCCTCTCCGGCGACCTCCTCCTCCTCTCTGGTGATGTAGGCGACCTCCTCTCCGGTGACCTCCTCCTCCTCCTCTCCGGTGACCTCGGCCCTCCTCTCCGGCAAAAGAACGTACAAGATCCAAAAACGAGAACAAAATTTGAAAAAATATCGTGCAAAAAAACGAGCAAAAAAATTGCGATCCAGATCCAAATTCAAAATTCAAAAATAGCAATGGCACACGGTGGGGGTTAGACGGTGCGCCACTACTATTTTCCCGCCTTCAAAATTAAAAAAAAATCAAAAAATTTCAAAAAAGAAAAGTTACTAGTGGCGCACCTGTAGCAATAGTAATGGCGCACTACAAGGTGCGCCACTGTTACCTGCAATAGTAATGGCGCACCAGAGATGCGCTATTAGTATTAGTTACTAATGGCGTGATGATAGTGGCGCACCTGTAGTGCGCCATTAATGGCCAAAACAGGTGCGCCACTAATTAGTCTTTTCCTAGTAGTGAGTAGTCGGGATCCCTAGGTTCACCGTGAACAAATACTACATTATCTTTGAAAAATTAAATTGATCAACTTGAGAGTATTGCTTGTACATGAAAATGAAATACATCAACAATAAATAGGGAATTTCACCTCCATCATTTGGCAAAAGTTTATCCCTCATAGAGACATCGTGCATTGATACTCAATCGGTCCATGTCCAGGAGATCCGATGAGCATCTGGCTAGAAGTAGCGAATCCCCATGTGAGATGTCCGATTGTACGATTGATCTTGCTTATACAGAGGGGCACACAATGTCTTGGTGGGAATAAAATGCAAGTTGATTTTCGATGGACAGATGGGCGGGTACATCTTGCAAAACCCACGTACAAATTCCTGATGCACCCTATTCACAAAGATCACATCTTTCTACTATTTTGACATCATGCTTCTTTGTGTTGCTCGTCACTCAAACAATGTCACTTTTGTGTCTGCTCGCTGCCATTACAATGGATGGTTCTGCCAATATATATATACAAGTTTCAGATGCACGCGTAGCTCGGACTTCAATGCTTCACCTACTATGACTAGAGCAGCACCTCAGAACCATGGATCATCGGTACATTAATCTTTGTAAAATCAAATTGATCAACTTGGGAGTTTTGCTCATACATAAAAAATAAATAAATAAACATGACCTACATGTAAGTATTCAACCCACCACTATCATCTTACATAGTTACAATCTCAAGGGTGGGGAACCACATCATGCGGTTCGTCCATCGATCCAGCGGAACATGTATCAATGTCAGCCCTAGATGGCATGCACAAGAAAACAAGATGTAAGCCCCTTGCTTTTAGACGCACATGCCCACACACACAGAGAGAGGTAAACAATAGATGGGTACTTCCATCGTCATGGTCCTTAATTATTATGTGAAGTAGTTAGAGGCTGCAACACCTCATCAGCAGGTTCCTCAACCACGTCCTACCCTTCTGCAAGTTGAAATTTAAGGCAATTAGGTGTTGACAAAAACTAAAATTGAACATTAGTGCCGTTAACTGAAAATATATTCGATACTACTATTTTTTGTTAGAGAAACCGACTAGTAAAGCGGTATTTTCAGTTAATTTGTTGCAAAACCGAAGCCAAGGAACCTAACTTTTCCTATTCTTTGGACAACGCTAACGACCACACGTGTGGTGTGAGCCAAATCCGCCTACATGCCCTACAACACACAGACTATGCCACGTCACCGCATGCATGCATGTGAGAATCTTTTTGGATTTTCAATTTTTAAAATATTTTATCTCTTAAATGAAAAATCTGATTGAAGATCTGTTTTTATCATTAAATCCCTCGCGACGAGATTTCCGAAACTAGATCTCATATCAATATATTTCGACAAATTTTTTTGGGTTAAAAGTTGGCATGTCTATTGCACATGAATTGCCATGATGTTTACACTGAAGTTGCCATGATATGTTTCAGCTATTTTCTTCTACATTTAAAAGTAAATTTTGACATATTATAAAACGGGGGATTAAGAAACTAGACTCGCCATGAACCATAAACTAAAATTGCCATGATACATGCATTTAAAATTGCCATGGTTCATACAAAAAATAATTTTCATGGTCAAAACACAGGAATTGCCATCATAAAAAGACTAAAATTGCCATGCTCTAGAAACTAAAATTGTCGTGACAACTTTAGTTTAAGCACTATGGCAACTACAGTGTAAACATCATGGCAACTTTTGGGCAAAAAAATTCGTTGTAACATATCAACATGGGATCTAGTTTTGAAGATCTCGTCGAGACGAATTTAATGGTGAAAACAGATTTTTAATTGATTTTTAAATTAGGAGATAAAACATTTTAATCCAGAAACCAAAAAGATTTCTGCTGATGTCATCTATTCATACGTGGCAAAATGAGTGGTGATGGAGGCGTGTGGGCGATGTGTAAGATGCCACACGTGTGGACATTTAGCAAAAAAAAGTCTACTAAGTAGGGTTGGAGTTCTTGTGTTGTAAAAGTTATAATCCTGAATTGCATGTATAATCAATTTCTTTCTTATGTTGTAACCTTCCTAAAACATTTTTTGCGTGGAAAACTTCCCGAAACATGCAACGACCATCATACTACACACAAAATTGCATACATACCTGTAGCGGCTTGGCGCAGAGCATGTCCGGTGGACCTTATAGAGGTCATCGTCAACAGCTTTCACCGCCCTGAAGGAGAAGGTTTCCAACGCCATGCGGGGCCCAGAGTCAGCCTCTCAGGTTTGGCTCGCTGGCTTGTGCTGCTTCCCCATGGCGACAACGTCACCGCCGTAACCAGTGAGTTCCTGTTTGAGTGATTTGTGTTCCATGACTTGCTCGAAGCACAGGTTGACGGCCGCCGTCCAGCCATCACCGTCGCCTTTGTTGTGGTTATTTCCCTTTCTGAACGCTGGGACACGCCTCTTGCGACCTACCCTCGCTCTCTGTACACATACAACGCCGTCACCAAGCTATCGATCGACCACAAAAAGCCAAAATAGAAGATGCATTAGGGCATCTCCAATGCTGATAAGCAAATTTGCTCCGGTATTTGTCCGCGAATAAGGGAACCAGTCCGCAGACACGCATGCAGAATCCGGCCATCCAACACTACCAGCATACAATTGAAACAAGATTTGAACAAACCAGAAACAATTGATGGAAACCGAATGGATTTCATAAAAACCGAACAAAATTCATTACATTTTAGACATATTTTTTATTAAAACCAACTCTAAATCTAATCAAAATGATCGCCGCCTCCGTCCGTGCATGAGCACGGCGAAATGAAGCTCCAGCTCCGGCTTCGCAGTCTCTCCAGCTCCACCTCGAAGTCTTCAACTCTTCCTCTGCAGCCACCAACTCCGCATCCACGAGGAATGGGAAGTGAAGCTATTCGCCTCCACGTCGCCGCCAAGCGGCTAATCGGCTAATAATGTTGAGCACACCAAGCTTAGCGTCAATGGATGGGATGAGCGATGGCCTTTCTAGGATCCGAGCACCAGTGACCTTCCATGATCTACCCTTCCTCGTTGTCAGCAGCGCCCGTGGACGTGGCGGCGGGGCAATGAGGGAGCTGGTGATGTCGTCCTCGCCGTCACTCTTGCCGTCACCTTAACCACTGACTCATGCATATCCTTTTAGGCGGCATGTAAGTCTGCATGATATTGGAGGTACTGCCAGCGGCCACGACAGGTTTTGCTGGCGGTGCGGCAGGAGTCGAGCAGTGCCTCCTGCTCGGCCACGTCCACGTCAGGCACGGCCACGACGAGTTGCTCCTCCACATGCCGGCGCTCGTCGAGGAGGCGGAGGTTGTAGGCCTGGTCGGTCTGCGCCTGCTAGAACTTGGCCTCCCACTCCTCAAGGACCATGTCCGTGTAGTGGGCAAAGGTCTCACCAACAGTGATGCCGGAATGCACCAATGAGGAGGGTGGTGCTGGTTCACCGTTGGCCGCGTCCTCCATTGGGATGTCCACAGCTCTGGCCTCTGCCCACCTGCCAGCCTGCCAGCCGACTGCAATGGTGGGATCTTCTTTTTCTACTCGGATGAGAGGCTGTCCCATATGGCTTTGGAGCTCGAGGAGGCCATCGCGGGCGTGGTGCAGAGAGGAGGAAGGGAGCGGAGGATGATGGATGCGGTATGGCCGGGCCCGTGGTTTATATATAGCGCGCCGGGGGGGGGGGGGTGGCAGGGAGATCGACGACGTGATTAATGGCGGATGACAGGCGGACAAATGGGTGGCACCGACTCGCCATTCCTCGGTAATCGCGTGCCTTTAATGGAGGCAGACGGACCGACTGGTATCATTTGAATGTGGAGAGACGACGCCTACACCGGGAAGCGGCGCAGGCGGTGCTCTCGCCCAGTATGCCGCTTCAATGCCGGCACCAGTGAGAGGTCGCATCCACTCTGAGCCAGCATGAATGCGGCACTGACTAGTGTCAGGCGGGAACACATGCGAGCGAGGGAGGAGTGGTTTTAGTGGCTCAGGGTAGTTAGGAGCGGACTTGACAGTGGCCCGGACGCCTATAAAGCCCTGTCCCCTCACATTGTCTCTGGTTTGCGAGAAAAGGTATGTCCACACTGGCCCGCGGACCGATACAGGACCGTGTTGGGTTGCAAAACACGTTTGAACCACGTGTTTCGGATGGGTACGGGCGGTATGTGAATACCCATTGAAGATGCCCTTAGTGCATTACATATGGCGTGGGTATAGAGATATGGAAGGACATAGATGCAAAGTGCACCCACTTGCTAAGGGCATCTCCAAGGTGGACCCGCAAACCGCCTGCATACGTCTACACCCCGATGTCTGGACAACAGAAGCCATCTAATGCGGGCCTGTATCGGTCCGCACGCGTTTTCTCCTGCAATCCGGAGACAAACATGGGGGAGCTTTGCGAGAGTCCGGACAGCAGACATGTAGGACTCCGACACCCCTAGCCCACCCAAAACCCTTCCCGGACCCCGCGTCTCCATCCTCCCCATTTTCTCGCCTTCCTCCTTTCTCTCTTGCCTTCGCCGCCGCTCCACCACCCCGGGATCCATGCCACACACCTGTCTGAACTCTACGTCTCCGTCACCTCCAGCGTTCTAGCCGGGCTCCATCCCGCTTCTTATTCGTCACTGCTCAACCCCTCTCCTCCAAACGCCCCGCCAGGTACCATCCTTTACTGCTATACTCACCGTGCCCGTCACTTGTTCGACGAATTGCTAGAGCTAGAAAAGGTGTGCCTTCTTCTTTCTAGCAATGGATTCCGATTCGGAGTACATATACGAGCACTATGGTGAGTCGTCCGCCGAGGAAGAGTAATCGGATGAGACGGCAATGATGCAGGCGGTCCTTGAAGACATGAAGCGTGCGGAGGAGCATGTTCTCAATTTCAAGGGCTCGATCAAGGGTCATCGAGTGGTCAGCCGCAACAGGGCGCGCAGGCATTTGATACTGATGGACGACTAATTTGCTAAGGATGCACTCTTTGCTGACCATTTTCGCTCATGTTTTCGTATTCGCAAAACTGTCTTCAATCGTTTGTACCATGGCACCCGGTCATATGATGACTACTTCGTCTTGAAGAAGGATGTCATGGAAATGATCGGCTTCTCTAGTTACCAGAAGTGCACGGCCGCACTACGGATGCTTGCGTATGGCACAGTCGCTGATTCTTAGGACGAGTACCTACAAATGTCTAAGAGCACATGCGGAGATGCCATGGTCAGGTTTGCAACTATCGTGGTCGAGGTGTTCGTACCTCAATACCTGAGAGAACCAACTATTGCTGACACCGAGAGGCTCTTGACAATCTCGGAAGCACGAGGGTGGCCAGGTTTGCTTGGATCTCTTAATTGCATGCAATGGAAATGGAAAAACTGCTAGAAGGCTTTACAAGGGTAATATCAGGGTCATGTTAAGAAGCCCACCATCATTCTTGAAGCGGTTGCATCATATGATCTGTGGATTTGGCACACTTTCTTTAGCATATTCGGGTCTCACAATGACATCAATGTGCTACATCGATCGCCATTATTTGCGAGGCTGACTGAACGAAAAGCTCCTCCTTGCCAGTATACTATCAATGGACATGAGTACAACATGGTCTACTATCTTTTTGACGGTATTTGTCCTCTGTGGGCTATCTTTGTCAGCACCATCTCTAACCCAATTGGCCAGAAAAAGGCTCACTTTGCGGAAAGACAAGAAGTAGATAGAAAGGATATCGAGAGGGCATTTGGAGTTCTGCAGGCCCGTTTTGCAGTTGTTCGTGGAGCTGCTAAACAATGGGATACAAAGACCTTTTGGGAGGTCATGACATGTTGTGTGATCACGCACAACATGATCGTCAGTGATGAGGGTGAGGATGTGATACGTCTCCAACGTATCTATAATTTTTGATTGCTCCATGCTATATTATCTACTGTTTTGTACTATATTGGGCTTTATTATCCACTTTTATATTATTTTTGGGACTAACCTATTAACCGGAGGCCCAGCCCAGAATTGATGTTTTTTTTGCCTATTTTAGGGTTTCGAAGAAAAGGAATATCAAACGGAGTCCAAACGGAATGAAACCTTCGGGAACGTGATTTTCTCACCGGACATGATCCAGGAGACTTGGACCCTACGTCAAGAAACAAAGGAGGAGGCCACGAGGTAGGGGGCGCGCCTACCCCCTAGGCGCGCCCTCCACCCTCGTGGGCCCCTGTTGCTCCACCGACGTACTCCTTCCTCCTATATATACCTACGTACCCCTAAACGATCAGATACGGAGCAAAAACCCTAATTCCACCACCGCAACTTTCTATATCCACGAGATCCCATCTTGGGGCCTGTTCCGGAGCTCCGCCGGAGGGGGCATCCATCATGGAGGGCTTCTACATCAACACCATAGCCTCTCTGATGAAGTGTGAGTAGTTCACCTCAGACCTACGGGTCCATAGTTATTAGCTAGATGGCTTCTTCTCTCTTTTTGGATCTTAATACAATGTTCTCCCCCTCTCTTGTGGAGATCTATTCGATGTAATCTCCTTTTTGCGGTGTGTTTGTTGAGACCGATGAATTGTGGGTTTATGATCAAGTCTATCTATGAACAATATTTGAATCTTCTCTGAATTCTTTTATGTATGATTGGTTATCTTTGCAAGTCTCTTTGAATTATCAGTTTGGTTTGGCCTACTAGATTGATCTTTCTTGCAATGGGAGAAGTGCTTAGCTTTGGGTTCAATCTTGCGGTGTCCTTTCCCAGTGACAGTAGGGCCAGCAAGGCACGTATTGTATTGTTGCCATCGAGGATAACAAGATGGGGTTTTCATCATATTGCATGAGTTTATCCCTCTACATCATGTCATCTTGCTTAAGGCGCTACTCTGTTTTCATGAACTTAATACTCTAGATGCATGCTGGATAGCGCTCGATGAGTGGAGTAATAGTAGTAGATGCAGGCAGGAGTCGGTCTACTTGTCTTGGACACATGATCATACCTAGATATTCTCATAACTATGCTCAATTCTGTCAATTGCTCAACAGTAATTCGTTCACCCACCGTAAAATACTTATGCTCTTGAGAGAAGCCACTAGTGAAACCTATGCCCCCCGGGTCTATCTTCATCATATTAATCTTCCAATACTTAGTTATTTCCTTTGCTTTTATTTTAATTTGCATCTTTATCACAAAAATACCAAAAATATTATCTTATCATATCTATCATATCTCACTCTCGTAAGTGACTGTGAAGGGATTGACAACCCCTTATCGCGTTGGTTGCGAGGAGTTATTTGCTTGTGCAGGTACGAGGGACTCGCACGTAGCCTCCTACTGGATTGATACCTTGGTTCTCAAAAACGGAGGGAAATACTTATGCTACTTTGCTGCATCATCCTTTCCTCTTCGGGGAAATCCAACGCAGTGCTCAAGAGGTAGCAAGAAGGATTTCTGGCGCCGTTGCCGGGGAGTCTACACAAAAGTCAATATACCAAGTACCCATCACAATCCTTATCTCCCGCATTACATTATTTGCCATTTGCCTCTAGTTTTCCTCTCCCCCAGTTCACCCTTGCCGTTTTATTCGCTATCCTCCCTCTCTTTCTCTATTTGCCTCTTTTTGCCTTCTTGCTTTTTGTTTGCTTGTGTGTTGGATTGCTTGCTTGTCACGATGGCTCAAGATAACACTAAATTGTATGACTTTACCAATACCAACAACAATGATTTTATTAGCACTCCGATTGCTCCTCTTACCGATGCTGAATCTTGTGAAATTAATGCTGCCTTGCTGAATCTTGTCATGAAAGATCCGTTTTCCGGCCTTCCTAGTGAAGATGCCGCTACCCATCTAAATAGCTTCGTTGATTTGTGTGATATGCAAAAGAAGAAAGATGTGGATAACGATATTGTTAAATTGAAGCTATTTCCTTTTTCGCTTAGAGATCGTGCTAAAGCTTGGTTTTCGTCCTTGCCTAAAAATAGTATTGATTCTTGGAACAAGTGCAAAGATGCTTTTATCTCTAAGTATTTTCCTCCCGCTAAGATCATCTCCCTTAGAAATGATATTATGAATTTTAAGCAACTTGATCATGAACATGTTGCACAAGCTTGGGAGAGGATGAAATTGATGTTACGGAATTGCCCTACTCATGGTTTGAATTTGTGGATGATTATACAAATTTTTTATGCTGGATTGAATTTTGCTTCTAGAAATCTTTTAGATTCGGCTGCGGGAGGCACTTTTATGTAAATCACTTTAGGAGAAGCTACTAAAATCCTAGATAATATTATGGTTAATTATTCTCAATGGCATACTGAAAGATCTACTAATAAAAAGGTGCGTGCTATATAAGAAATTAATGTTTTGAGTGGAAAGATGGATGAACTTATGAAATTATTTGCTAGTAAAAGTGTTTCTTCTGATCCTAATGATATGCCCTTGTCTACTTTGATTGAGAATAATAATGAATCTATGGATGCGAATTTTGTTGGTAGGAACAATTTTGGTAACAACGCGTATAGAGGAAATTTTAATCCTAGGCTTTATCCTAGTAATCCCTTTAATAATTATGGTAATTCCTACAACAATTCTTATGGAAATTATAATAATATGCCCTCTGATTTAATCTAATATTAAAGAATTTATTACTTTGCAAAAGAATTTCAATGCTTTGATTGAAGAAAAATTGCTTAAGATTGATGAGTTGGCTAGGAACGTTGATAGAATTTCTCTTGATGTTGATTCTTTGAAAATTAGATCTATTCCACCTAAGCATGATATCAATGAGTCTCTCAAATCCATGAGAATTTCCATTGATGAGTGCAAAGAAAGAACCGCTAGGATGCGTGCTAAGAAAGATGCCTTTATAAGAGTGTGTTCTTCTAGTTCCTATGAAAATAAAGACAAAGATCTAAAAGTTATTGATGTGTCCCCTATTAAATATTTGTTTTGCAATATGAATCTTAATAATGATGGGACTTAATATGATCCACCTTTACCTAGAAGGCGTTCCAAAAATTCGGAGTTTTTAGATCTTGATGCTAAATTTGATAAAAGTGGGATTGAAGAAATTAAAACCCTAGATGTTGCTAAACCCACTATTTTGGATTTCAAGGAATTTAATTATGAAAATTGCTCTTTGATTTATTGTATTTCCTTGTTGCAATCCGTGCTAAATTCTCCTCACGCTTATAGTCAAAATAAAGCGTTTACTAAACATATCGTTGATGCCTTGATGCAATCTTATGAAGAAAAATTTGAGTTGGAAGTTTCTATACCTAGAAAACTTTATGATGAGTGGGAACAAACTACTAAAATTAAGATTAAATATAATGAGTTCTATGCTTTATGTGATTTGGGTTCTAGTGTTTCCACGATTCCAAAGACTTTGTGTGATTTGTTAGGCTTCCGTGATTTTGATGATTGCTCTCTAAACTTGCACCTTGCGGATTCCACTATTAAGAAACCTATGGGAAGAATTAATGATGTTCTTATTATTGCAAATAGGAATTATGTACCCGTAGATTTTGTTGTTCTTGACATAGATTGCAATCCTTCATGTCCTATTATTCTTGGTAGACCTTTCCTTAGAACGATTGGTGCAATTATTGATATGAAGGAAGGAAATATTAGATTCCAATTTCCGTTAAGGAAAGGCATGGAACACTTTCCTAGAAAGAAAATTAAATTACCTTATGAATCTATTATGAGAGCCACTTATGGATTGCCTACCAAAGATGGCAATACCTAGATCTATCCTTGCTTTTTATGCCTAACTAGGGGCGTTAAACGATAGCGCTTGTTGGGAGGCAACCCAATTTTGTTTTTATTCCTTGCTTTTTGCTCCTGTTTAGTAATAAATAATTTATCTAGCCTCTGTGTAGGTTGTGTTTTTTGTGTTTAATTAGTGTTTGTGCCAAGTAGAACCGTTGGGAAGACTTGGGGAAAGTATTTTTAATCTTGCTGAAAAAACATAAACTTTAGCGCTCACGAGAACTGCTGCCATTTTTATTTGGAAGGTGATATTTAGTTAATTCTTTTGGAAGATGATTGCTACGTCTTGAGCTTGCGTTGGTTTTCCCCGAAGAGGAAGGGATGATGCATCAGAGTAGCATAAGTATTTCCCTCAGTTTTTGAGAACCAAGGTATCAATCCAGTAGGAGCCCACGCTCAAGTCCCTCGTACCTGCAAAAAGCGATAGCTACTCGCAACCAACGCGATTAGGGGTTGTCAATCCCTTCACGGTCACTTACGAGAGTGAGATCTGATAGATATAATATTTTTGGTATTTTTGGTATAAAGATGCAAAGTAAAAGCAAAGTAAAAAAGCAAAGTAAAAAAGCAAAGCAAGATTAAAGTGATGGAGATTGATATGATGAGAATAGACCCGGGGGCCATAGGTTTCACTAGTGGCTTCTCTCAAGAGCATAAGTATTCTACGGTGGGTGAACAAATTACTGTTGAGCAATTGACAGAATTGAGCATAGTTATGAGAATATCTAGGCATGATCATGTATATAGGCATCACGTCCGTCACAAGTAGATCGAAACGATTCTGCATCTACTACTATTACTCCACTCATCGAGCGCTATCCAGCATGCATCTAGAGTATTAAGTTCATGAAAACAGAGTAGCGCCTTAAGCAAGATGACATGATGTAGAGGGATAAACTCATGCAATATGATGAAAACCCCATCTTGTTATCCTCGATGGCAACAATACAATACGTGCCTTGCTGGCCCTACTGTCACTGGGAAAGGACACCGCAAGATTGAACCCAAAGCTAAGCACTTCTCCCATTGCAAGAAAGATCAATCTAGTAGGCCAAACCAAACTGATAATTCAAAGAGACTTGCAAAGATAACCAATCATACATAAAAGAATTCAGAGAAGATTCAAATATTGTTCATAGATAGACTTGATCATAAACCCACAATTCATCGGTCTCAACAAACACACCGCAAAAAGGAGATTACATCGAATAGATCTCCACAAGAGAGGGGGAGAACATTGTATTAAGATCCAAAAAGAGAGAAGAAGCCATCTAGCTAATAACTATGGACCCGTAGGTCTGAGGTGAACTACTCACACTTCATCAGAGAGGCTATGGTGTTGATGTAGAAGCCCTCCATGATGGATGCCCCCTCCGGCGGAGCTCCGGAACAGGCCCCAAGATGGGATCTCGTGGATATAGAAAGTTGCGGTGGTGGAATTAGGGTTTTTGCTCCGTATCTGATCGTTTAGGGGTACGTAGGTATATATAGGAGGAAGGAGTACGTCGGTGGAGCAACAGGGGCCCACGAGGGTGGAGGGCGCGCCTAGGGGGTAGGCGCGCCCCCTACCTCGTGGCCTCCTCCTTTGTTTCTTGACGTAGGGTCCAAGTCTCCTGGATCATGTCCGGTGAGAAAATCACGTTCCCGAAGGTTTCATTCCGTTTGGACTCCGTTTGATATTCCTTTTCTTCGAAACCCTAAAATAGGCAAAAAAAACATCAATTCTGGGCTGGGCCTCCGGTTAATAGGTTAGTCCCAAAAATAATATAAAAGTGGACCTGTAGGTCTGAGGTGAACTACTCACACTTCATCGGAGAGGCTATGGTGTTGATGTAGAAGCCCTCCGTGATGGATGCCCCCTCCGGCGGAGCTTCGGAATAGGCCCCAAGATGGGATCTCGTGGATACAGAAAGTTGAGGCGGTGGAATTAGGTTTTTGGCTCCTGTTCTAATCGTTTGGGGGTACGTGTGTATATATAGGAGGAAGAAGTACGCCAGAGGAGCAACAAGGGGCCCACGAGGCAGGGGGGCGCGCCCTAGGGGGGGGTGCCCCCCACCCTCGTGACCGCCTCTTTTGTTCCTTGAAGCAGGGTCCAAGTCTCCTGGATCACGTTCGGTGAGAAAATCACGTTCCCGAAGATTTTATTCCGTTTGGACTCCGTTTGATATTCTGTTTATCTGAAACACTGAAATAGGCAAAAACATCAATTCTGGGCTGGGCCTCCGGTTAATAGGTTATTCCCTAAAATAATATAAAAGTGGAAAATAAAGCCCAATATAGTCCAAAACAGTAGATAATATAGCATGGAGCAATCAAAAATTATAGATACGTTGGAGACGTATCAGGCATCCCCAAGCTTAATTCCTGCTCGTCCTCGAGTAGGTAAATGATAAAAAGAGAATTTTTGATGCGGAGTGCTACTTGGCATAATTTCAATGCAAATCTTCTTAATTGTGGTATGAATATTCAGATTAGAAAGATTCAAGACAAAATTTTATATTGACATAAAAATAATTATACTTCAAGCATACTAATAAAGCAATTTGTCTTCTCAAAATAACATGGCTAAAGAAAGTTATCCCTACAAAATCATATAGTCTGGCTATGCTCCGTCTTCACTACACAAAGTATTCAAATCATGCACAACCCCGATGACAAGCCAAGCAATTGTTTCATACTCTAACCTTTTCAAAACTTTTTCAATCTTCACGCAATACATGAGCGTGAGCCATGGATATAGCACTATAGGTGGAATAGAATGGTGATTGTGGAGAAGACAAAAAGGAGGGGAAGATAGTCTCACATCAACTAGGCGTTTCAACGGGCTATGGAGATGCCCATCAATAGATATCAATGTGAGTGAGTAGGGATTGCCATGCAACGGATGCACTAGAGCTATAAATGTATGAAAGCTCAACAAAAGAAACTAGTGGGTGTGCATCCAACTTGCTTGCTCACGAAGACCTAGGTCAATTTGAGGAAGCCCATTATTGGAATATACAAGCCAAGTTCTATAATGTAAAATTCCCACTAGTATATGAAAGTAACAACATATGAGACTCTCTATATGAAGAACATGGTGCTACTTTGAAGCACATATATGAGACTCGCTATATCACGGTGCTACTTTGAAGCACAAGTGTGGTAAAAGGATAGTAGCATTGCCCCTTTTTATTTATTTTCTTTTTTTGGGCCTTATTTTTTTGGCCTTGCTCTTTTTTCTATTGGGACAATGCTCTATTGAATGATGATCATCACACTTTTATTTATTTACAACTCGATTCTAAAACAAAGTATGACTCTATATGGATGCCTCCGGCGGTGTACCGGGATATGCAATGAATCAAGAGTGACAAGTATGAAGAAATTATGAACGGTGGCTTTGCCACGAATACTATGTGAACTACATGATCATGCTAAGCAATATGACAATGATGAATGTGTCATGATGAACTAGATGGTGGAAAGTTGCATGGCAATATATCTCGGAATGGCTATGGAAATGCCATAATAGGTAGGT
Organism: Triticum urartu; assembly: GCF_003073215.2. Lineage (NCBI taxonomy): Eukaryota > Viridiplantae > Streptophyta > Magnoliopsida > Poales > Poaceae > Triticum > Triticum urartu. The sequence goes on along the minus strand of NC_053028.1, from coordinate 648,468,489 downwards.
ATGGTGGCTGTTTTGAGGAAGGTATATGGTAGGTGTATGATACCGGCGAAAGGTGCGCGGTATTAGAGAGGCTAGCAAAGGTGGAAGGGTGAGAGTGTGTATAATCCATGGACTCAACATTAGTCATAAAGAACTCATATACTTATTGCAAAAATCTAGAAGTTATCAAAGCAAAGTATTACGCGCATGCTCCTAGGGGGATAGATTGGTAGGAAAAGACCATCGCTCGTCCCCGACCGCCACTCATAAGGAAGACAATCAATAAATAAATCATGCTCCGACTTCGTTACATAACGGTTCACCATACGTGCATGCTACGGGAATCACAAACCTTAATACAAGTATTCTTTAAATTCACAACTACTCAACTAGCATGACTTTAATATTATCACCCTCCATATCTCAAAACAATTATCATGCTTCAATCTTTTCTTGGTATTCAACACACTCAAAAGAAAGTTTCACAAATCTTGAAAACCAAGCATATTATTATTAAGCAAATTACCATGCTATTAAGATACTCTCAAAATAATTTAAGTGAAGCATGAGAGATCAATAGTTTCTTTAAAACAAATCCACCACCGTGCTCTAAAGATCTAAGTGAAGCACATAGAGCAAAACTATAACACTCAAAATATATAAGTGAAGCACATAGAGCAAAATTATCTAGCTCAAAAGATATAAGTGAATCACATAGAGCAAAATTATCTAGCTCAAAAGATATAAGTGAAGCACATAGAGTATTCTATCAAATTTTAATTCATGTATGGCTCTGTCAAAAGGTGTGTACAGCAAGGATGATTGTGGTATACTAAGACATAAAGACACAAATAATACAAGACGCTCCATGCAAAACACATATCATGTTGGTGAATAAAAATATAGCTCCAAGTAAATTACCGATGGAAGTGGACGAAAGAGGGGATGCCTTCTGGGGCATCC
>NC_053028.1:648369963-648466182 GCF_003073215.2 Triticum urartu | reverse complement strand
AGGGTTATTTGAAAAGTGTTTTACAATGAAAAGCTTGGATTAAGCTACTTGAACATTGAGCATCAAGATCTATAAGGATAAATCAAAACGCTTAATGGTACTTTCAAATGAGCACATACCTTGACATGATCTTGAAGGTGTTCAAGATGGATCAGTCAAAGAAGGAGTTCTTGCCTGAGTCGTAAGGTATGAAGTTTCGGAAGCGGGATGAACTCCTAGCACCAGCTCACATGCGAGCAATTCAAGAGGAATTGGCGGCATTCTTTCTTGACCACGTGATCCCTGAAGACGGAGAATTCTATGTGGACCCTGAGTCCGTATGATTATATTTGTAAGAGATAATTATTGTATATATGTAGCCGGTAGTGTCAGATAGATATACGAGAACTTGTTGTTCGACCAATCTCTCGGAGAAGGAGAGGTGGTCGATATCACTTCTCTCTGTATGCATATATGTTCATGACGATCTTCTGTTTCCTTCGTTTGCTTACTAGCTAGTTAGCGTGTCTAGTCCTCTCTATACGTATGTATAGTACGTAGCGTCGACCAAGCACGGACATAAGAGAGGACACTTCTCTCTATTAATTATAGCTAGCTAACACAATATATGAAACACCTAAATTAACCCCCCAAAACCCCCAACCCCCCCCCCCAAAAAAACAAAAACCCCAGCCACAGAAATGCTGACGCGTGGATGCCTATTGGTCCCGGTTGGTGCCACCAACCGGGACCAAAGGGTCTCCTGCCTGGGCTCTGCGCACTGCCCACGTGGAGGCCCATCAGTCCCGGTTCTGGATTGAACCGGGACTAAAGGCCCTTACGAACCGGGACTAAAGGCCCTTACGAACCGGGACTATAGGCCCTTTTTCTACTAGTGCATGTTCATAGTATAGAGTGGAATGCCTGAAACTACCTTCGCATCAAAAGGCATGAAAGTGGCATCCAGCAGCGGTATATTCCATGTGGCATTTGTTGCGTTCATGAGTTCTAAAACCATAACCGGGGGGTGGGCAGATATGCATCAATATAGCCTCATCCTCCTCACGAGGTAGCCAGTTATCCTCCCAGATTTTTGTGCTATTACCATTACCAATACGCCTAATCATCCCTTGTTTCAAACTATCCCGTCCTTGAATAATGGCCCTCCATATCTGGCTTGGGTGATTCCCTAAAGTCGCCTGCAGGATTGATGTATGTGGGAAGTAAACACTTTTCAATATTCGGGCACTTAGCGAACCGGGATCCTGTAGCAAGCACCATGCTTGTCTAGCCAACATTGCCAAGTTAAAGAGCTCGAAATCTTTGAAACCTAGTCCTCCCATACTTTTTGGTTGTATCATTGCCTTCCACGATACCCTATGGGGCTTGCGTTGCCCATTTGTGCCCCCCCACCAAAATTTCCTTATTAGCATATTTAGGTGCTCACAAAGGCCCTTGGGTAGCTTAAAACATGACATGGAAAACACGGGCACTGCCTGCGCCACCGCTTTGAGAAGAACTTTCTTCCCTGCTGTTGACATGGTCCTCTCTATCCAACCCTGAATTTTGCTCCACAGCCTATCTTTCAGATATCTGAATGCACCATTTTTTGAGCTTCCAACGTCAGATGGCATACCCAAATATTTCTCACTCAAAGTTTCATTTGGGACATTCAAGAGGCCCGTTATATCAGCTCGAACACTGTCAGGAACTCCTTTGCTAAAGAATATGGAAGATTTTGCATAATTTATTCGCTGACCTGTTGCCTGGCTATAAATTTCCAGTAGCTGGTTCACCTCGGTAGCACCCACACCGTTTGCCTTGAAGAACAGCAGGATGTCATCAGCGAATAGGAGATGGTTCACTGGTGGTGCCGTAGGCGCCACCTGTACCCCACTCAAGTTGGATGACTCACTTTTTGATTTTAAGAGGCACAAAAGGCCCTCTGCTACTAACAAGAACAAGTATGGAGATATCGGGCCCCCTTGCTGGATCCCACGCGATGGCTTAAACTATTGGAGCTTTTTCCCATTAAACATGACTGAGAACTGTACCGAAGTAACCAGGCTCATCACAATGTCCACCCATTTACTATTGAATCCCAGTTTAAGCATTATGGCCTGGAGGTACGCCCACTCAACCCTGTCATATGCCTTCATCATGCCCAGCTTCAAGGCACAAGATTGGTGCTTCTTTGCCCTGTTCCTCTTCATAAAATGTAGAAATTCATAAGCAGTAATTAGGCCCGTTGATATTAAATTAAAATAAATTAAATATAAAATGCAGACATTCATAAGCAGTAATTAGGCCCGTCGATGAAGCCTTTGTGGCCAAGTTGTCTTTCACCTCTTGGCCTTATTAGGCCCGTTGATATTAAATTAAATATAAAATTATTCTAAATACTTTCAAACCATTTTATATATAATTTTACATCACCGGAAACATTTTCCACCTATGTATATGTATCGGTAATACCCGGCATTACCCGATATTCACCGAAACCCTTCCCGTGACTCCGAAAGGCTTTCGGATCCTCTCGATACTATTTTGAATATTAGTGAGACAGTTGTTAGCGGGATACATGGAAAAATTTGTGGTCTCTGGCCCGTCCAACTATTTTTATGTAGCTCTGCCACTCCCAATGGTGCAAGTCCTTGTGGACCGCATCAAGCTTCTCACAGATAGTAAGACATCTGACTGGCCCATCTCAAGATTACAAAGTATAACGAGTGGGTGAAGCTGCATCAAAAAGTCACTTTGGAACCCAGGTGCATTGGAGCCCTATTTTGTGAACTGTGCCAAAATGCTATTTTGAAGTTTCAAAAAAATCTGAAAACAAATCAACATGTTTATATGAATGTATATTACACATGTGTAAATTTTGATGCTGAAATAAGTAACCATGTGAGTTACACAAAAATGACAAAATCGTGATTTTGGAAAGATGAACAGTGCATGCATTATTCACTATTTGGAAATCACCATTTTGTCATTTTTGTATAGGTCGCATATTTACTTATTTCATTACCAAACTTTACACATGTGTAATGTACATCCTTATGATCACATAGAATTTTTTTTTAGAATTTTTTGAAACCTTAAATGTGATTTTCAAAGTATTTAAAATAAAGTCCTCCAATACACCCGGGTTCCAAAAATCCACTCTAGAAGCTGCATCCACTTTGAATTAGAGACAACCCGATCCAGCCTCTCACGAAGACCTAATCGGAACCAGGTAAGAGCATCTCTAGCAGACCCTGTATAAGCTTGCCGGCCCGTAAAATTTCGGCAGATTTATAGTATCCGGGGAAAAAAACCGGCTCGAGCAAAATACCGTTAAACCGGCCCGGCCCAGCCTATAAAACGCCAGCGTATCCGCTATATATACCGGAGCGGCCGTGTTTTAGGGTTTGTATCTAGCAAATCCACAATCCTCCTCCACCGCATTCTCTCCCTCTCCGACGACAAATTCTTCTATCTCTGGCCGCACTTTCCTGCGCGCACGGCCAAAAAGGACCGTCCCGATGTCGAGCGCTGGACACGGGCGGGGTGGCCGTGGGGGGCACGTCTGCTCGCCGCCACACAAGCGGCCCTGCCATGACGACGAGGTCAGGGTCTCCGCCATCCGCCCGCCGGTGGAGGCGCGGGAGCGCGATGCCCTCTCCCACAACGGTGGCCGGCGGGCCTGGCGGGAGTTCGACCGCCTCCACAAGATCCTCTGGGCGACGACCAAGCGCCTCTGGGGGGTGGGGCATGAGTTCTTCGAGGCGAAGAAGGCGGTTGCCGCCAAAGAAGAAGTGGTCGCCGCGCGGCTAGAGGTGGCCAAGGAACAGTACGATTTCGCGTTCGCCCTGCCCGGCTCCGCGATGGAGTTTCATCTCCATGTCAAGAAGGATGGCTAGTTAGAATTTATGTTTTAAATCTTGTACTCCCTCCATTTCATAGTGCAGTGCTTCCTCTATCCTCGTGCTCCAACTTTAACCGTAAATTTAACTATCAAGACCGATTGCGGCGGGAGCAAAAATTATATCAGTGAATTCGTATTCGGAAGAAGTTTTTAATTATATAATTTTTTCTCCCGCCGCAGTTGGTCTCGTTGGTTAAATTTATGGTCAAAGTTAGACCTCGAAAAACGTGAGCGCACTATATTTTGGAATGGAGGGAGTATGTTTCAAGTTTGTGATGAACTATATTTAAATTCCTGCGAAGTATAATGGTTGGAACTAGTATGGTACTCCCTCCATTCCTAAATATTTGTTTTTTTGAGATTTCAACAAATGACTACATACAGAGCAAAATGAGTGAATCTACACTTTAAAATATGTCTATATACATCCATATATGATAGTCCATTTAAAATCTCTAAAAAGACAAATATTTAGGAACGAAGGGAGTATAAATTATGCAGTACGTTTTACATTATCTGCTCTGCCGTGCAGTCCAAATTACAGCAAAATGAATTAACAGTATCCCATAAACGAATTTTGCGGTGCCGCGGTTTATCGGATCAGTATACCCAATAGGGGGACGATAGTACAGGGACCCACGTGCCAGTTACTCCCCAGCTGGCGGAGTTCCACAGGGCACTGGCAGCAGGGCGGGTTGGGCGTGGTTCACCCCTCCCATCACCTTTCTCTTCTTCGTCGCCTGCAGTCTCTCTTTCCCAGTCCCGAATCTTCCCTCTCCTCCACGCCCTCTGCGAGGGTCGGCGCCTCGGCGGGCGAACGTCGAGCTCCTCCTCGTCTCATCGGCTCGTCGCTCCTCGTCCCCAACCCCGACCTCGAGCTTCTCCTACTCCTCGTCACGCCGGCCGCCGCGCACCCTTTGACCTCGACAGATCGACCTCGCCGCCGAGCCCCCGACACCAACGGCAGCTCTTCTCATCCTCTCCCCCCTCAGGTGACCCGGTCCCAACCTCCCCTGCTGTAGAGTTGTGCCTCGGTGCTTAATTCCCATGCTCTTTATTCGTGCCGTCTCTGTGGGTTCCGCTCCTCTGCGGCCTGCGCCTCCCGCTGGCTCCATGGAATCTGCACGCGGCTTGATTGCTTGGGATGCTGCTGTCTCTTGGCTGCTGCTGCTGCTGCTATTGGTCTGTTGCTACTCCTTGTGCCTGCTGCTACTCGTGTTGTTAAGCATGTCAAAATTGCTGTTTTTTCTCTTTTTTGAACCGGGCATATGACCCCTTTCCATTACTCAGGCCCGTATGGGAAGCAGGTGCAGCATGTGCGGTGGCACAGGGCCCCTAAAATTTTGGGGCCCCAAAAAATAACTTAAATGGCAGTTAGTAGTATTAATCACGGGAATATCCAAGCAACGTTCATCTGCTGTGCAAGGTTCCAACCTCCAATGCCAACGAGTTTCAGATTCCAAGGCCAGTACACAAGCGCACGCCTTTCTCTTGACCTCTCTCTTCATTTAAATGACATTTAATACTAGTATAAATTACCACTTAGTTGGATTAGTAAATTCCTCAAGCATCATATCCGGAACTAGTACAATCTGTTCTGCTACTATTCTTCTCCAGTTTTTCCGTTATCCTTGAACCAAATGACTTCACAAATTCTTCAAAGAAATTTGAGGGTGGCATGGATTCATATGCTCCACTCTCATCTATAGATTTTCTTCTCAACATCCACCTCTCTTGTATTATTATTATTACAAAGATTATGTTTATAGTATGCTAAATAAGTACTCCCTCTGTCCAGAAATACTTGTCGGAAAAATGAATGTATCTAGACGTATTTTAGGTCTAGTTATATCCATTTTTATCCATTTCTCCGACAAATATTTTCGAATGGAGGAAATACGATTTTCTTCATATAAAGAGCCTAATTGCATCCTATTTTGCACCGGGCCCCCGGATCCTCGGGTACGGCCCTGCCATTACTTTGACATAACGGAATTGCATGAAAAATTCCGGCTTGTATGCTCTGAAAATTGCACCCGGCCGCCTCTGCTGCCGTGTCCACGCAAAGAGCGCTTAGGCGAGCTAGGTGCTAGGCAGAGGCAAAACAGTTGTCTAACGCCTATCGCTTAACGGACCGTTTATACTTTATACACATATAATGCTTCTAGAATTTCCAAGGCATGAAATCCGTATGTGCTCACGTGCAACATTTTTGTACCAAAATATTGTCTCAGATTCCATCACATTTTGCAGAAACCACCCTCAGATGGAACCGGCAAAGAACGGGAAGGGCAAGGAGAACACAGAAGAGCATAAGAATGAAACAGGTAATAAGCTTCCTCTCCCAAGAGTTGACTATGCGTCCTACTGTACTAACACAATACTATTTTCATTCTCTTTTGACATGTACTGTATATTTCGATCATAATTGTTCGTTTTAATTTTTCAGAAGAGAAGCTAGTTGTGGACATTGCGGACAATGATTATATAGATGCAGTTGAAGAAACAAACTCCATTTCCACTGATACCCTTGTGAGTGAGAGTGATTCTGAGAGTGACGATTCCGAGAGTGACGCACCTCAACGAGCGCCAAGCAACAGAACCCGAGGAGGAGGACGAGGAGGCAATAGAACCCGAGGAGGAGGAGGAGGGCGAGGGGGCAACAGAACCCGGGGAGGAGGAGGACGAGGGGCTAACAGAATCCGAGGAGGAAGAAGAGGGGGTACGGGACACACTAGTGGTTAGCATCTTTATCGGCATTGCCAAAATATTAGTGCAATTTGAATGATGTTGCAATTGCCTTAGGTCTGGAACTCCAAACTTCTAACTTTAATCCTTTGTTAGCCGTTCTTACCATAGTTCAGGCTTCAACACCGTAGCGGCTTCTATGTTGTGTGATCTCGATACCATGTTTGGTTTTGAGCTCCAGTAATTCAGAGCTTGCATACATTTAGTTCTTTGCCTTCTGTCTATTTCTTGCTGTTTGAGTATCTAGGACTTCTGGACGGGCTAATCACGTGGTATCATGCTTCTAAATGAGAATGATCAGTGAAATCCATTAAACCATCTAGATCATTGATTGTTTGATTCACGTCAAACATGTGTTAGGTCATTTCTAGCAGGATCTTGAGTGGCTTACTGTGATTTCCCCCTTCTCACATTAGTTTTCTGCTGTTTGGGATGGGATATAACACCACTAGTTCTCTGTTGCTAGCATATTTCCGCTGTGCAAAATATTCTAGTTTGATCTATTCACTGGTTTTTGCAGCTCTGGGTGCACTTAATTCTCTGAATGTTGCTATTGCTTATTGCAGCTTGCCTGAATAAAATAGAGCATCAATTCTGTTTGTCTGTTTGCCTCCTTGCTAGTGTTATTTAGATAATGAGTAAAGATATTTGAGACTGCAAACTTAAATGAAGTGCTGTCAACAGATGACCCTGGACAATTGGACATCTCCCAGTTTTATCTACCAACTTGAAAGGCTCTAGTGGCATAGTCTGACTGTTTCTTGGAATAACTACACGTGCTGAAAATTTCAAGTTGAAAAATGATTTGACATATTTGATGTGCTTTTCACTTTATTTGAGAAATTCATTTGGCCTTCGAAATTTGCATTCCGTCAATGAGCTAGAGGGGATTTCTGATGTGTTGTCATATTCTTACCTGAAGCCACCATTGACAGTTGTCCATTGGATCCTCTGACTAGTAAAATTTGCGCATTGATTCTCGGCTCACTGTTTATGCAGAATTTTTTGTAAGTGAAAATTGAGGCTTTTACATCACCACGGTATATTCCAAATCGAGGGTGGTTTGGGTATTTCTTAGAAATTTGGGCTGACGATGATTGATGGATACATTTTCCCTCGTTGCAATGATAGATTGATAACTGGCAGCCTTTGCTATGGTAGATTGATATATTTTTCCTTCTTTGAACTGGTAATTTTGCTGCTCGCTACCAACCTCTTGCTCTTTGTGGCCAAACAATACTCTCATCAAGTAGCAGGGTGCAACCTCTATGGGGCATGCTCCTTGTCGGCTCACTTTGTGCTTCTGGAGAGTTGGCCTCCTGCGAGTGGCCTTGATTTCTCCTAAGCTCTCCAGGAGGAGTGAGCGAGTGATCTTGAGTCATCATCGGGTTTGGAGGGGAGTACAATGAAGAGGAGTCCCAAAGTTGGATTGAACCATGGGCTTCCAGGCATGGCGATCGGGGGGGGGGGCTTTGGTGCCATGTTCGGGGAGTAAGCAATGTCAAAGGTTTGGGCTCGACGGGTCCAAACTCCCTTTAAGCCATGTGATTCATCCAAAGTTGGTTGAATGGCCGGGTGTCCCCTCGCCGGAGACATTTGAAGCTTGTATTTGTGTGGCGGCACTTCAGTGCCACCCGGTGTGGCTTGGGGAGGCTTCACCAATGCTCATATGTATCCAATGTTACTTGGACGATGATTCGCCTTTTATCTCTAATACTCTGGTGGTGACACTTTTATTTTGTGAGCGGTGATTCGCCTTCAGCCTAAACTTGCTTGTGTGGCGCTATGTAGCTTCGGCAATTGCGCCTTCACACAATGGTTGGCCAAGGCATCATTGTTGTTGTTGTGGAAACACCTGGAGATTAGGGCTCGAGGCAGTATCATTGGTAACATGATCGCAACAAAGACTAATTGGGCGTATGTATAACGGCCTTAGCCAACTAAACAAACAACCTTAGAGCGAAGTTTGTCATGCACTAGCAAATTCGACACTCTTAGAACATAGATTCAGACTTCTCGATAGAGTACTACCTAGTCCAATGTTTAAAAGGCATGGAGGGAGGTTTGGTAGTAGGGTAAGTTGTACCTCGACACCCTCTCCAAACTTCTCCTATTCTGATGGAGGGTTTATATAGGCTATGGATCCTTGACAAATGACAAAAAAAAAAAGAACTGCCATTAAGGCAGTAGATGCAGGATAAAATCTTTGGTCCATAGGCCCACAGTGAACTAGTAGAGGGAAGAGTTCATAGATCACGGAGACAACTTATGTTCTTGGGCCTTAGTGTATGCTTTGATGGGCTAAATAGGATCGCCAGGTGGGATTACTGTTCTCACAACACAGTGCATAAAAGAACTCTTTGTGTTCCTGCAATCTGCTAACCAGTTATCACTTCTGCTATAGCAAAACAAGATGATGACACATCGTTAAAAAGTCTGAATGTTTCAAGTTCAGCAACAATTATATGACAATAACAAGAACATATCGACATTACTATATATAACATGCATCCACAGCATACATACTTCAAAATACTAAATGTACATTTTGAAGTTTGACAGCACAACCCCCAAAAAAAGTATTATGGTGCGATCAGCCCGTTTGACTGAACAGGTGTTCTCCCTGGCTTAGCAGCATCATTTATATAACGGGCAAATTTTACGTCCCATCGTGGATCAAAATAGATTGAATCCTCTTCAGGCAACCAGCCCATAAACTCACTTCTGCGCATCCCATGGTAGATAAGTTCATCAATGGTGAGTCCATATCCATCAGAAGCAATTTCTTCAAACTCTGCATCACACCCATGGTATGTTCCAGAAGAAGGATGCACAAGTCTGATCCCTCTATACTCACAGTGGTAACAACGGCCTTTTACAGAGCAAAACAAGAAACGATAATTAGCTGCAAGTCAACACAACTTACCAAAACCACCTTCTAAATGACAAAGTGTCTCGCGTTAACAGTCAAGTAAATCTTTTGCTTATAGATAAAACAGTTTCAGCATCTACCACTGCACATAGCACAAAAGGGGTATTTCAGGACAACAACAGCCTAACAATCCATTTCAATCAATCATTTCATTCTTAGGTAGTTTAATCCACAGAGGGTGTAGCAAACATAAAAACCAGTGCCTAGTGTTTGTGTTTTGGTTTATGAATGCGTGCAAAACTAGTAAAGCAGCATCTATAAATGCAGAAAGCTTAAGCAGGCACAAGAAAAGTTTACCATCATCAGTTGATGGATCTACCACACAACAACGCAGCACATTTTCATCTTCATCAACATTGCTACATTCAACGAAAAACAGAGTTGGGGCTGTGCCAGCTTCAGAAGGTGAACCCTTTGGTGCTGCATAGAAGTTGATATGACAGTATGGGTATCCATCTACGAGGTCGTAGAAACTGTACTCCCCATTCTCTGTTACTTGTGCATCCACACCACATATAACATGAAGCTGATACTCAATCTCCTCCTACAACAAGGCAGACAGTGTAATAAATCAGTGAGCACATTAGCAGTAGTGAAGATCGATTGGAAAATGAACCCACCACAGATTGCTTTGAAAATTCTCTCAGTGCAGCTTCAACCGTGTCACGAAAGAAAATTTGATCATCCTCGAACCTTGCCTGGCGGCATGAGACAAAACTAGACGCACGGGGCGTCAATTTGGGAACTTTCTGGACTGACGGCCTTAGAGATACCAACAGGGCAGAGATGTCACCGACTTCTCTGGAGGATAACGTGTGTGCAGTGGTTTTCACAAGTGATCGCACGGAGGACATGATTGATGGCGCAGTTGACAGGGCAAACTCTCGTAGCGCTTTTGGGTTGGGATGACATGCTACCTGAGCGGCCATCTTGTACGCTTTCTTATAGGATCCAGACAAATGATGATCTTCTAGCTGCAGTTTTGAAATGGCTTCACGAAGGTTGGCATTAGCCTTAAGTAGATATAACATGGCGACATTCTCGGCGAGTTCAGGGAATAGGGCACGAACAAATGTCACAAGGCCAGCCATTGACCGTTGTTCCCAGCGTGCAAGGCTTTTAGTGCAGAGCATGTCTATCAGAAACTCATCTTGAGCTGGGAATGCAGTGTCATACCAAATGGTGTTGAGTAGGACGTTGGAGACAGGGTCATCAATGGGGCCGAAGCAGTAACCAGCCTTGAGGAGGCCGCGATGGTGGCGCTCGCACAAGGCGTCCCTTGGAAGGTTTGCAATTGCCTCGAGGTAGATACTGTGGATTTTATCCAGAAGCACAGAGCTGATTGATGCTCTTAGTTCAAGGGGAACCTTCATCCCCTTCTTGCATTTCATCCACCTAGTGAGATGCGATCTTAGAGTTCGAATCTGAGACGCATCGAGGTGGCCAAGCCCGAGCCCCGGCTGAGGTAAAGTGGGGAGCAGCTTCTGAAGACGATCGGTGGTGTCTGGTGCTGAAGTCGGAGGGGATGACATGGATGACCAGGTGGCCGTGAATGTGGAAGGGCAGGGGTGCTTCGCAGTGGTGGCGGCGCACTTGAGGGCCACCGTGACGGCGGTGGTCAAGGGGGCTATCTTGGTGGTAAGGGGGGAGGAGCAGATGGCCGATGTAATCCCACGGTCGAGCTGGACAAGGCGGGCGGCCAAATCGAGATCAGCCTTGGCCAGCCGCAGGTAGCGCAGAGCTTCCCGCCTGTGTAGGTAGCGGAAGCGGCAGACGAGGAAGGTGACGAGGCCGCTGAGCGACCGCTGGACGACGCCGTCGCCGGAATCTTCGAACAGGTCGCCGTCTGCCTCGATCAGGTCGCCGTCGCCGTCGCTGGAGTCTTCGAGCAGGTCTGCCTCGATCTGCGACCTTCTCTTCCTCTTCTTGGACATCTTCTTGGTGGTGCCGTCGTCCTTGCTGCTGGACACGGTGTTGAAGATGATGTTGGAGACGGGGTCGAGGAGCCCGAAGCAGAAGCCGGTGCCGAGGAGCGAGGGGATGAGCTCCGGCATCTCCTTCACCGGCAGCCGGCCGAGCGCCTCCTTGTAGTACCCACGGATGTGGCCCAGAACCTCGGACGCGTCGCTGGACTGCTGTTGCGGACTGCTCACCTTGTCGTCCATCGGAGCGACTTCTTTCTTTCGCAGGCGCGGCGGCGGCTGCGACGACGACGGCGGCGCCGGCGGGATCGCCGTGAGAGGGTGTAGGTCTAGGGTTTGTTAGGAGGATATGAACGCTATACCGCTGCGCACTTCGGACGGAACCAAGGATGAAGTGGACTATGCGGGCCTGTCCACTTCCTTGGTGGATCTTCAGTATTGGGCTGGCCTCACTGTTTTACGGCCTATTTGATTTATAGAAAAAGTTTTTTTTTGAACAATTACCCTGGGGGAGGGGAGGGTCCTCGCTTTTTTTTTAACGCAGTCCAAACTCACACACTCATACATATGCACATATAGTCATCCTAATGAATGAACGCGCACCCTATCCTTATGAGCACCTCCGAAAAAGTGAGCTGGCACATCATCTTTAGATTGACAAAGTCGCCTTCGTAGTCGATCGGAACATCTCCTCCCACTGAACGCGCATCGTCACCCTGAAATAAATCCAGGAAATGCGATCGATGGTGCCAAGTTTAGGACTTGAACCCTGGTAGGTTGGGGATACTACTCTCCTTCTAACCATCCAACCACATGTTGGTTCACGGGAAGGTCCTCACCTGAATACATTACTCAAAAGGGCCAAAAGCAGCCAACTTACAGAGATGTGATAGAGCGCGAGGCAAGGTATTGCCACCATGACATGTCAAACCTTCTTCTTCGAATCCCTAAATCTAGATATCCAAAGTGTAAAGTCACTAACAACGTTTCGAATAGTTACATCAGACGAGTGAGATTCATTACGAAAGACATTTGCGTTCCTAAAGTCCCAAATCTTCTGAAGGATGAAGAGGGCAACCGGGGGCAAATGTCGTTGTCGAGGCCAAGCAGGGAGGGCACGTTGTCGATGGAGGTAGGAGTGGAGGCCCAACGCGTCCAAACATGAGAGGCACGGGACAAGCGATAGGCATTCTTGGTTGAGAACGGAAGCCCATGGGTGAGGTGCCTCTCAGCATCAATGTCACTATGCTCGAAATCGTACAACAAAAACAACACAACAACAAGCTCGATGGAGGCAGAAGTGGTAAGACAATTCTATCAAGCCAAAAAAAAGTAGAAAGGTCGTTATTAGTGAACACAAAGGAGATATTTTGTAGAGTATGTAGTTTGGTGTTAACTGTCTTCCAAATGAAAGAAGGGTTTGAGGTTTTGTTGGCAATAGTAGTCGAGTAGCGGTAGTGGTACCAATATATCCAAGATAGGTCAGGGCTCTGAAGAAGTTTGTATGCAAATTTCATTAGAAGATAATTAATAGCGGATAGGGGTACATGAGCTACTAGAGCAGTGATTCGCGCGCGCGCGCGGGGGGGGGGGGGGGGGGGGGGGGGGGTGGTGTTCATAGTTGTAGGTTCTCGTGGTATTAACCATTGTTGGGATGCGCCAACAACGAAAGCTCTTGTACTTCGTGGCGGTCTACTCTTAGCAAGACGGGTGGGATACAACAAAATCATTATTAATAGCTACTGCATGAAGGACGTCGCCACGATGCAGGTAGGAGGGAACTGAGCAAGTCAAGTAGCAACCTATGAAGAATGTACTTTTTTGGCTCGAGTTTTTTTTATCATGTATTCTTTGAGTTTAATCCTAAAAAGGGTAACACTGTGGTACACACTTTAGCTAGTCGTGCCAAGGGAGATCTGTCAATTGTCCCAAAAGTTATATCCCTGATGTTCTTGCAAATGATCTAACCATTCTTGCCAAATAATAAAGTGCGTCATCAAGGCTTTCTCTAAAAAGACACCTAAATGTCATATAAGCGGCTTGAGACTTACCCATATTTTTTATATTGAGAAATCCAATATAATATTCCTAGCAAACATACTGGTTGGATTGTACTTTTGGTACTACTTTTTTTTTGGTACTAGTACTATATATTGTCAACCACCCACCTTTGCACATTAAGCAAAACCAACAGGCTTGCCAAACATTGGTTGACGCATTTGGCTTGTACTCTCTCGGTGACTAAATATTGTCCTTTTTAAAGATTTTAATACAGACTATATACGGATGTATATAGACATACTTTAAAACTTTTAAGATTCACTCATTTTGCTTCATTTGTAATTCACATTGAAATCTTAAAAAGTAGTGTACTTGCACAGAGGGGGCAGCATTGCTAATGTGTCACACGAGTCACTGCATCAGTGTACTTGCACACACGCCAGGGTTTTGAATGATGCGGATGGTCGCATACTTCCTAAACATATTAGGCTTTGACATTTGACCATCATATACGTTTCACTACAACGTGAGATCTCAGGTAAGACATAATGAAATAGATTATACTTGAGCAATGAGAAGTCCAGTCACTTTCTGAAAACAAGAAATCTAGCTACTGCTCCGCGACTTGGCTCGACGCCATATCAAATATTAAGATGCCCAAGGACACATAACAAGCATTCCAGAATTATACAGGCCACGTACTCAGTACTCCGGATAGACTTGATCAAACAATCAAGCAACAAGACTGTACACCACCTTTTTTTTCTTCTGCTTGTTCTGTTTTCAAAACCAGACATGGTTTCCTTCTCCTAGGGCTGCTCTGAGGTAATCGCTCATCTTCATGCTGGCAGTCAAGCTTTTTTCTCCTCGGAATTGAATCCTTCGCAATTTTGCCCCACCATTTCATCAAAACAATATTGCAAATGTTGCAGCATTAGCATGGTCACTGCACAAGTAAATCAGATGACATATGAGGTATTCATAAACATTGAACAGCTGTTGGAGAAGAGTGGGTCTCTGGAACAAGGCAAAATGATTTTAGTACCTCTCCAATAAAATAAAGAGACAATAAAGTATTCCCATGAGGTTACCTTTGTGCGAAGTGCAAGAAATAATGAAGTGCCGCGTTTGGCCTCGGATACAGATATTGCTGATTGTTCATGTGAAGTCAGATAACTCTTGGTAAATCCATTTCAGAAGGCCCAGCATCCGAAATCTGGGAACCACTAACTGAAGCTTTCTGGCTGCCTACTTCAACCTGCTTCATAAAAGCCACATACTATTCAAACATTCAGCCAAAATACACTACCAAAATCATATAAGGCATTTTATCGCTCTCTCTGAAGAACAGAGAAGCCACATACTAACTAGAATATTTCAACTGATATGGGTTTTTTTCCAGCTTATGTTCAAAATTACATTCATGCCAAAAATGAAAGTTGAATGGAAAAACAAAACATATTCATAATATGGGCTTCTTATTCTGGTGTTGTCTTTCTGTTGCCAAGATATATCATTATAGTATTCATGAAAGATGTACGGCCAGTCCACATGCATGTGTAACACTAGTCTACCAACTAACATGCAAAGCAAAACAGTACATGGGAGCAACTCCAATACTAACTCCAACTTCAATCGTTGGGCATATGCTAATCCTTCAGCAGGCTTAAATTATGAAAACAAATATGAAGTATCACACAAGGAAACCAATATGATCAAACAAAAGGAGCAAAGCTCAATCAAAACTTACGGACAGCACAGTAATTAAACGAGACCCAAGGCTGTTTCTGTGTGTTGGAGTCTGGATATCTAACAAATTGCAATGTATCCAGCATGACATCACTGGCGCGAACCTTCCCAAATCCACCCGGAAACTGTTTAGACTTTCCACACTGGACTCCTCCAACCCATGTGGATTTAGGTCTTGGAGATGGATTTATAGGTATCCTCAGGCAAAACTTAACACCTAGTGAGTTCACAAAATGATAAAAATATTTCTTTCTTCTTTTGCCTGCCCCAATACGAACAACAGCATGCCATACCACCTTTTTTTTGTGATTCTCGTCTTCTGGCATCCCTGGGGCCTTGTATATCTGACCATGCTTAAGGTTGTACAACTTCTTTCCCGAAAGAAAGCTGCCAACCTGAGGGATACCATCTGCAAGTTTCTGGGCTATGCTAGCAAAATCGCAGGGCACAAACTGTTTACCAAAGCTTTGACAGTCCTTGGTTTCATCTCATTATCCTGAGATAGAATCATTGAAATCACATCACAATATATATCAAAACATAAACTAAAAAAAGAACCAAGACCAAACATGTAAAACAAGCAACAAGAACGCATCACGTACTTGTTCGACTTTTGTCAATACTACGTTCACGCCTTCAGCTTCAGCAACCTCAAATGCTACGACTAAGGTTTTGCGGTTAAATTTATGATCCCCCTTCCTCTGATTGATGTTACACCTTATCATCATATCTTCGGTCTTTGCTAAAAGATCCTTTGTAGAAAGAATAGGCCCTTCATTGCATACCCCTTCAGGTTCTTTACCAACTAGAATCTTTGACATCCTATCTGTTATCTCAAGACACTGATTGGTTGAATACACTGTGCAATGATCTAAATCAAATAGAAAACATCGTAAGCAAACTAGAAGCAAACAGTCATAAAATAAAGAACATAAATCAGACAAATGCAATCCAGGAAGACACCTGTATTTCCTTGATCCTTGATATTGCCAATTGGTGAAAAGCCGTTTACAGTGACATCAGCCATTGAAAATGAAAATTCATAATTACCCTAAAATACTTTGGAAAATTAGATGACAGTAGGGACTCGCATGAAAAAAAAATGTCCAAGGGCAAAAAGGAAACAGCCATAATAGAACTACATACTTACTTGCAGTAATCACTATTACCAAACTAGAAATTACAGAAAACTGCGTCCACTACATATCCTCAGCACATATGAAGCTCAATACCATAAATTAATTTACAAGGACATATGTGCTTACCATTTTAAGAAGATCATATTGGCAATTTTCGCAAAAGAAAGGAGGAAGATACGCAATTAAATGCTTCTGGGGCTTATTGGTCCAAGTGCAATTTTCACAAATCCACTCCTTGGCATGAAATCTGCTTCGGGTCCCCAATTTAATTTGCCTCCGGAGATCCTGTATCTTTATTCGCCTGCGAATAGGAGTAAATTTCTTCTTCTCACGAGCATCAGGCAACATTGCCTCTTCCACTTTCTCATCACCTCTTATATGAATTTTCTCTGCAGGAGGGTCCAGCGGCTGCTCAATTGACGTTTTCTTCCTCTTCTTCCCACTTGTTATCCCTTCCATCTTCATCAAGGAGGCGGACTTAGTACGATATCCTTCAAGATCTATAAGTTTGGAACTAGACTGAGCATTTGACAGCATTTGCACCCCAAAAGAATAGGCACTAGGAATTCTGAAGAAATTGCCTGCAAAACAAACACATATTATGCTTTTAGTCTTCTTGCAGAAATGGAACTTCCTGTGAACACAGCAAAATGAAGAATTCACTGCCTGTACAAGGCTGGATCAATCACAGTATTGAAATCATCACAAGACAAGATATTGAGAAATAAGCATTACAGCAAGGACTCTGTTATGATGTTGAATTGCTAGATAATCGATAAGATGGATACTCTACTTAGTCAACCAAATACATTTTCAGAACAATGCCTGTAACAATGAATAAAAGTAGTACAAGTATGCTTATTACATTACTTCTTTAGGCAGTTCTATTATAGGCTGGTACCAAGACTACGAGACTTAAGTCTCCTACTGACATAAGTGGTATAAAAGGGGGTCAAATGAAATTCAAAATAGTAATAACTAATAACAAAAACACAATGTCCAGAGTGGCAGCATCTCTCTTAACAGCTGAATAAGAATTTTTCAGCAATAGCTACAAGGATTGGATCCCTGCTGCTTCCAAATGCCAACATAGTTGGGCTTATATAGCTACAAGATTTCGCCATTTGGGGACAAACTAGCCAAATTCCCAACTGCTTCCAAATACCCAACTGCATGGCACATGTGGTTAGCAAACTCCAAATTCATATATAAATCAACAAAAATACCAAAATATACTGCTTCAAACCTCATTTACTATCAAAAGCCAGCACTTCTTGGAGAACAAGACATCCTTGGGCTTTGAGGGCAATTGATAAAACCAGAAGGGGTTTCTTGTGGAGAGGAAGTTAAGAGGCAACATGTGGTCATTGTTTGATTGCATAGCCGAAGGTTTGCCAATCCAAGGAGCTTGGAGGTCTCGGTATTCTTGATTTAAAAACTTATGGTTGGGCCCCACCAATGCGATGGCTATGGCTGCATAACACCCAGAGATTATAGCGGTGGAGAAGAGAACCTTGACACAAGGATGAACTTGTGTAGTGAACCTGGCCCAAAGTTTGTCAAGGCTCTCTTCTCCACCACTAATCTCGGTGATGGGTGATGATCGTAAGTCGTAACACCCTTTTTTGGACGGATAGATGGTTGGAGTTGCAGTCCATTGCTGACCTTGCTCCGCACCTTTTTGCCCTCGAACCTAAGTGCCAGGCAAATAGGCGTACGGTTCATGGTGCGCTGGTTGGACGTTGCTGGGTACATAATGGGACCTTATGTCCGAAGTGGAGCTCCATAATGACATACTCCATCCGTCCGGAATTACTTGACGCTCAAATGGATGTATCTAGCACTAAAATAGTGTTAGATAGATCTATTTGGGCGACAAGTAATTCCGGACGGAGGGAGTACAAGATAAGCATTCTTGGATATTTGCTGGAGATGGTCAGTATTCGACAAAAACGGCTTATGAGGCGTTCTTTATTGGTTCAGTTGGTCTGGAACATTGGAAGTTGATTTGGAAACCATGGCCCCCTAAGAAATGTTATTTCTTCCTATGTTGACCATAAGGCTATAATAGATGTTGGATGGCTGACCGCCTTTCTCGGAGGGGTTTGCCACATCCAGAATGTTGCCCGTTTGCGATAAGGAAGAGCAAATGATTCATGACATTCTTGCCTCTTGTGTGTTTGCAAAAGAGACCTGGTCCCTCCTGTTTAGACATCTTGCCAATCAGCTTCTGCTCGTTTCTTTGATTGGTAGTCAGAACTATCTCTATGATGGCAGGTTCTATGCAGGCTGGTTGAAACTCCTTAATCACTCTTTGTGCTTGGATGATTTGGAAGCATCAAAATGACCTGTCTTCAACAGGAGTTCGCCTAATATCCAAAGGGTGTTGCTGGTCATAAAAGACAAAGCACAACTTTGGTCCTTGGCTGGGGCTGAAGGCTTGGACAGACTGATCATGGGGAAGTCTTAGTTTGATCATGGTTTGAGTGTGGGTTGTCTTTTTTTCTTGCTTGTGTCACGTCAATTTATAGCTTTTTAGTGGGGTGTATGGGTGTGTGTTTGTACTCTGTACATTTCTTCTTAATGCAATCATATGCAGCAATCCAAAAAGCATCCACACCAGGAACGGCCAAGATGAGCTAATTGAGCAACTGTAGCTAGAATAAGAACCCTTCAGAGCATACGGGCATACATGTTTTTAGACTTGTATATGTAGGCCTTTACTAGGGGGGGGGGGGGGGGGGGGGGGGGGGGGGGGTGCTCGCCTAGGCGCTAGGTGGCAACATAATGCCTAGCACTTAATCACACTAGCCGTGCCTTAGGTAAGATAGGCACTAGGCTGGGGCAAAACGCAGTTAATGCTTGTTAGTAAACGATCTACCACATGTAGGTGCTTCGGAACAAATTGTTGACTCACCCTGGATATCCCGGATATGAGGTATAATTGCATATACATAGCTGCATTTTATCCAAGAAGGACTTGCTCACTACCAATCTAACTAATACTCAAATAAGAGTAGGCCAAGGAGACATAGATTACCAGTCACATTTGGAAGGTAACTGGTAGAAACTGGTTCCCACAAGCTAGACTTTTTTATCTCGCAATCAAACTTGCTGAAAAACTCCATGAATATGTGCAACACCTGAAAATGCAAAAGCAACAAATAAGAACTGTTTTTCATGTCAGGGTAGTAAAATGCAAGATAGAAAAGTCACCTCTGGCCTAGTAAAACAACTGTTGACCACATCAAAAATATACAGAACCAGGGTTGCCAATGCATAAGTAGAAATGAGACCATGGTGAGCTCCTAGGATATTCTTGTGGTAGAAACACCAGGTCATTATCAATATGATACCCTCCTTCAATGAATGATTTTGATTGATCCAACTGTAGACCTAATAATATGTAGATACATCAGAATTTCAGAAGCAAGACAAAAATCAAGCAGCTTTGATCCTGGTACCTACATGCAATAAATATAACCATATAGTCAACATTGAACTCTTGATAGTATTAACAGCTAAGATCTAAATTTTCCAGCAGATAGTTAAAACTATTCGAACTCTTGATAATATTAACTACCGAGATAGTCAACATTGAACTCTTGATAGTATTAATGGAGAAATTTACTGGGGGCAATTCAAATGACTGGGGCACTTCTAGTATAAATTCACAGAATTTATTTATTTTTCCTTAAACTGAAACTGAAAAATCCGAGAGGCAACTAGATGATATCTCCGCAGCAACGCGTGGGGTATCATCTAGTTAAGACAACACTAGAGACCTAATTACCAATGCAATATAGGAAACAATGCATCATTGAACCACATCACTTGTCACCAAAATTGGAATTCTTAGGATTGTTGCAGATATGTTTTTAAAATAAATAATCACATCACAGCAACAGATTTGACCGAGTGTAAACATCTATAAACCGGTTCCGCAATTTTGTCACCCGGATAATTGAGCAAATCACATAGTAATGAAATTAAATGTGATATATTGAGCAGTTGTCAAGCAGTTATTAGTAAAAATACATGAATAAGGAAATTCAACAATCAGCCAATGCTGAAACAAATAACATTTAAGATGCACATACTGGAAACCAAAGAGGTGACAAGATATTTGAAACGCAATGTAAATGATGACTAAATAAATATAGAGCAGTCTGCTCTGACTGACCTTGGGGGGCTGCAGTATCCTACCAGCCACTTGCGTAAAGCCTTGGAATATTGGAATTCTACATGCGCTCAGCATAGATTCTGTACCGTAGCTGCTGCATCTCATTACCTGGCAAATTGACATTGACGACGGTACAGTTAAAAACAGACGTGTACAGCTACTGAGCTAGAATAAAGAAGCCACTCACATCAGACAAAACTGACATCCTTTTTAGAAGTATCTGCCTGGACTTCTCGACAAATGGTGATCTTTCTAAGGTAGTCAAAGATTGCAAAGGCGCAAGCGAGCAGAGCTGGCAGAGAAACACTTATCAGGAATTGCACAAATAAGGCACAACCAAGAAACTACATTTGAATTAGAAGAATAGTCAAACCTCAATAGGAAGATATGCTGGCCGCTTTGGTTTCCTCACATTAATACAAGGGAAATCACCAGAGTATCTCAGCTCCATGCCACGGTTCTTCACAAAGTAAGCATAAACTGGTATTTCTAATTGCTTCAGGGAAAACCTAGATAGGCATAAAAACACCTGGTTAACAATAGCTCATTTATTGAAGTACTTTCAAACAATAACTAAAACTGCTCAGAACACTAAAAAGATCTAAATAGCTCTCTCACGGAAATCTAAAGATGCCATGCATCCAGTCCAAACAATTTTAATTAAGCATCATTAAACAACAAATATCAGTAAGCCCACTTACATTTGTTCAGAACAGTTCCTTTCACTCAAACAGACCATCTTGTATTCTGCATTTGCTGGGCTTGTTTTTATCCTTGAATTATTCACTTCATTCTCGGCCTACAAAAGCGACCAGGGTTCAGTTGTACGTAATTAGAAGCATGATCAAAGGTTTTCAAAAGCAAGCTGAAGAGAAATCTTACCTTAGCCCAATGAGTTTTGTTCAGGTTACCAACCATCTGGTTGGCAAGTGGAAAATCAGGCTTCACAGTATTTGTTATGAAAATATCTGCACAAGCAAGCAGTAGTATGAATATGAATCGTCACCTACTTTTAAATGCGATCCCAGCTCACAAGATTATGGCAAATTGGGCTATCCACAACATAGCATATCTACCAGTATTTAGAGAAAGTCCACTCTGTGCGGCTTGAAAGCTCGAGTGAAACCCTCTACAGCCCATCACACCCACACCCA
Source organism: Triticum urartu (assembly GCF_003073215.2). Classification (NCBI taxonomy): domain Eukaryota; kingdom Viridiplantae; phylum Streptophyta; class Magnoliopsida; order Poales; family Poaceae; genus Triticum; species Triticum urartu. Next base: position 648,444,468 of record NC_053028.1, on the reverse strand, counting down.
AGTCCACGATGTTCAAAGGGTTGCTGTGAAAAATTGATTGATGGAATAACGGGCAGCCCCTGAAAGCATAAAAAGAAATATACAGAACGAATTAGATAGAGGGGCCATGGCACCAACGCAGAAAATGAAAAGCTGAATTCATATGCAAAAACCTTAATGTGCTAACGCTTATGAAAGCTACGACAACCAGCCCAATGCAGCTTATAAGATCTCATCAACAGTTCCTGTTTTCCTACATTGTACATACTTTCTACTCATCTGCTTCGGTTCCTTATATGCACCTCCTGCCATTGCGATGTAAACATGCCAGCATCATCAACAACCAAATTCATGTGGACTGAAACAGTACACGTGGATCAGCAATCGGCGCCGGCATTTGCAAATCAACATGCCAACGACGCATACGAATCCAACGCCGAATTTAAGCGATTCACCATTCGGACAAGCATGCCAAGTGCCCACGACCCGGAACAGAAATGCTATTCACCTTGGGAGGGAAAAAGATCGAGAGCCTCACCTCCGTCTGCGCCCGGCGCGGGAAGCATGCAGCCGCCGCCGCCACGTGGCCGTCGGCGACGAGCTCCTCGAATGCCTCGCGGCGGATGCCGGGGGCGCCCCTGCGGCCGGTCCCGCTCCCAGCGCGGGCCAGCGCGAGCGTGGCGAGGCGAGGCGGAGGGGAGCCCCCGCCGGCGGCCTCCTCGACGCCGAGCGCACCTTCCGCCGCCCCCATCGCGCCGCGTCGGGCTAGGGTTTCTCCGACGCAGCAGGTTCTGGAAGGATCGATCCTTGGGGAGAAGAGGAGGAGGTACGGCGATGCTGCGGCGGTGGGAGTGGATTATGGAGGGGTTTGCTTTGATGACTACCAGTCTATGAGGGGTTTGGATCCTTGGTAACCGTGCGGGCGCGAGGAGATGCAAGTGGTGGCAAACAGTGTATCGGTGTCACGCCACTGTGCCTTCCCCCACGGGGAGCTTTTAATCCGCGCCCTACGCGATGGAATGTGAGCAAACTCGTCCGCAGTTGGGCTGGCCCTGTTTCTCTTTTCGTGAAAACAAAAAATGCTCCGTATTTTATAGATTCGGGAAAAAAACATGAATTCAAAACGTGCACATGGATTTTTAAAAATGTTTTCTACTATTTTCCAAAATATTATGAAGTAATAAAATGCTTGTGGATTCAACAAATGTGCACTACTTCCACAAATGTTCTGACTTTGAAAATTGTTCCTGAATTCAGAAAATACCTCCGAATCAGAAAAATGTCTACGAATTCGAAAAATATAAGCAAATTGGGAAAATGGTGATTATTGAAAAATGTTTATGATTTCAAAATTGGTCGCCAATTCAATAATTGTTCATGATTTAGGAAAAATTGTGCATGAATTAAAAAAAGTGTTCATGAATTTATGAAACGATCGTACATTGGGAAATAGGGCAAAATTAAAAAATGTTTATGATTCAGAAAATATTCGCAAGTTCAAAAAGTGTCCATGAATTGAAAAACTAATCGCGAATATGAAAAGTGTTCGCAAGTTGGAAAAATCTTTGTGAATTCAGAAAAAATCTATGCATTCGGAAAATGTACTATCACAACTGGAGAGTCAAACCATCTGTGTTACTGGAAGATCTAATTGTTTTAGCCTGTCAATCTTCTATTTTCACATTTTCTTATGATAGCTTATTTGTAAAGAAACAATTGCACTTCACTGGATTTTCCTTTTATTAGCAAATTTGTCTCACCTGACCAATACAATGTATTCCCATAATTGTACTTTTTTCCTTTTTCATTAGCAAATTTGTCTCATCGACGCCCTCGGCCTGGGCGAGAGGGGATAGTGGTCCCCTCTACGGCGATCTGGTCGCGTTGTTGGAGGAGTGTCGCTGGTCTTGGTGTGGCTCGGCACTTGCACGGGCACGGCGTGCCGCCGCACCTTCGCCCGCTAGTTAGGAGGAAATACTACTAGGCTACTCAACTATCCACCGATATTTTGTGTTTGTGTCAAACATATGAACTTGTGTCTGAATCAGTAAAAGAACGAGCCAGTTGAGCCTTGCATGTGTTTGATGATACGTGTAGAAGAAAGAAGTGCTGCCTATTGTAGGGTAGCTATTCGAGTAGTCGTGTCCTATTTTATGACATTTGTTGGAGCCATCACTTTTTCATGCCCAAAAAAATATGTTTTTCATGCCCTGAGATTTATTCCGGGTGCTTTTTCGTGCCTTAAAACAGGGGAAACCATTTAAAACAACCGACTGATTTTCTCTCTTTCTTAAACCGCCACCTCCGCACGGCACATGCCCCATGGATCCACCCATCGCTGGCTCTCCTAATAGCATCTGCAGCCGTTGCCCCCCCCCCCCCCCCCCCCCCCCGAGGCACAAAAAGCGCCACCTGGGGCGAGCCGGCGGTATAATCAGCTCTGGGGCGGTTGGGCACCCAGCCATCGCCCCCAGGTCACACCCATACGCTGATATCGGCCCCTTTTTTGGCGCAAATGTGCCCGCTTTTCGACCCACTTTCGGCGAAAAATGGCTCGGTATCGACGCGAAGCGGCCCATATTTGTCGTGGTTCTGCTTGAATTCAACAGAAGTATTTTTTATCACATAGTTCATCACAGAAAATCAATAGAAATCAAATAGTTCAATACAAATTATATAGTTCAACAAATAAAAACTCATATTTCATCACACGTCGAGCTAGGCGTTGCCCTTGAGCCTCCATAGGTGCTCCACCAGATCCTGCTGTAGTTGTTGATGCACCTTTAGGTCTCGGATCTCCTGAAGCATATTGAGGTAGGCAGTCCAGGTTGCCGGTAGCTGGTGATCAACTTGGGCAAGAGGACCCTGCCTGTAGTATGGTGATACGTCTCCAATGTATCTATATTTTTTTATTGTTCCATGCTGTTATATTATCAATCTTGAATGTTTTATAGTCATCTTATATCATTTTTTGGTACTAACCTATTGACATAGTGCCAAGTGCCAGTTGCTGTTTTTTGTATTTTTTTTACATCGCAGAAAATCAATACCAAACGGATTCCAAATGCAGCGAAATTTTACGGAGATTTTTTATGGACCAGAAGACACCTAATGGGCAAAGGTAGCGCCCGGGGGTGCTTCGAGGAGAGCACAACCCACTGCTACCTCTTGAGCACTGCGTTGGTTTTTCCTTGAAGAGAAAAGGGTGATGCAGCAAAGTAGCGTAAGTATTTCCCTCAGTTTTTGAGAACCAAGATATCAATTTAGTAGGAGACTACACGCAAGTCACATTGTACCTGCATAAACAAATAAGAACCTTGCAACTAACACAATAAAGGGGTTGTCAATCCCTTCACGGCCACTTGCAAAAGTGAGATCTGATAGAGATAATAATATAAATATTTTTGGTATTTTTATGTTATAGATTGAAAAGTAAAGATTGCAAAGTAAAATAGATTAGAAACTTATATGATGGAAAATAGACCCGGGGGCCATAGGTTTTGTTGGGGAACGTAGTAATTTAAAAAAATCCTATGCACAGGCAAGATCATGGTGATGCATAGCAACGAGAGAGGAGAGTGTCATCCACGTACCCTCGTAGACCGTAAGCGGAAGCGTTATGAGAACGCGGTTGATGTAGTCGTACGTCTTCACGATCCGACCGATCCAAGTACCGAATGCACGGCACCTCCGAGTTCAGCACACGTTCAGCTCGGTGACGTCCCACGAAATCCGATCCAGTAGAGCTTTGAGGGAGAGTTCCGTCAGCACGACGGCGTGATGACGGTGATGGTGATGCTATCGACGCAGGGCTTCGCCTAAGCACCGCTACGATATGACCGAGGTGGATTATGGTGGAGGGGGCACCGCACACGGCTAAAAGATCAACTGATCAACTTGTGTTTTCATGGGGTGCCCCCCTCCTCCGTATATAAAGGAGTGGAGGAGGGGAGAGGCCGGCCCTCTCTATGGCGCGCCCTGGGGAGTCCTACTCCCACCGGGAGTAGGATTCCCCCCCCCCTTCCAAGTAGTAGGAGTAGGAGGGAAGGAAGGGGAAGAGAGAAGAGAAGGAAGGAGGGGGCGCCGCCCTCCCCCTAGTCCAATTCGGATTAGGCCTTGGGGGGCGCGCGGCCTGCCTCTCTCTCTCCCCTAAAGCCCAATAAGGCCCATATACTCCCCGGCGAATTCCCGTAACTCTCCGATAAATACCCGAACCACTCAAAACCTTTCCAATGTCCGAATATAGCCTTCCAATATATCGATATTTACGTCTCGACCATTTCAAGACTCCTCGTCATGTCCCGATCTCATCCGGGACTCCGAACAAACTTAGGTCATTAAATCACATAACTCATAATACAAATCGTCACAGAACGTTAAGCGTGCGGACCCTACGGGTTCAAGAACTATGTAGACATGACCGAGACACATCTCCGGTCAATAACCAATAGCGGAACCCGGATGCTCATATTGGCTCCTACATATTCTACGAAGATCTTTATCGGTCAAACCGCATAACAACATACGTTGTTCCCTTTGTCATCGGTATGTTACTTGCCCGAGATCCGATCGTCGGTATCCCAATACCTAGTTCAATCTCGTTACCGGCAAGTCTCTTTACTCGTTCCGTAATGCATCATCCCGCAACTAACTCATTAGTTACATTGCTTGCAAGGCTTATAGTGATGTGCATTACCGAGAGGGCCCAGAGATACCTCTCCGACAATCGGAGTGACAAATCCTAATCTTGATCTATGCCAACTCAACAAATACCTGTAGAGCACCTTTATGATCACCCAGTTACGTTGTGACGTTTGGTAGCACACAAAGTGTTCCTCCGGTATTCGGGAGTTGCATAATCTCACAGTCATAGGAACATGTATAAGTCATGAAGAAAGCATAGCAACATACTAAACGATCAAGTGCTAAGCTAACGAAATGGGTTAAGTCAATCACATCATTCTCTAATGATGTGATCCCGTTAATCAAATGACAACTCATGTCTATGGCTAGGAAACTTAACCATCTTTGATTCAACGAGCTAGTCAAGTAGAGGCATACTAGTGACACTATGTTTGTCTATGTATTCACACATGTACTAAGTTTCCGGTTAATACAATTCTAGCATGAATAATAAACATTTATCATGATAGAAGGAAATATAAATAAAAACTTTATTATTGCATCTAGCGCATATTTCCTTTCAGTCTCCCACTTGCACTAGAGTCAATAATCTAGTTCACATCGCCATGTGATTTAACACCAATAGTTCACATCACCATGTGATTAATATCCATAGTTCACATCGGCATGTGACCAATACTCAAAGGGTTTACTAGAGTCAGTAATCTAGTTCACATCACCATGTGATTAACACCCAAACAGTACTAAGGTGTGATCATGTTTTGCTTGTGAGAGAAGTTTAGTCAACGGGTCTGCCAAATTCAGATCAGTATGTATTTTGCAAATTTCTATGTCTACAATGCTCTGCACGGAGCTACTTTAGCTAATTGCTCCCACTTTCAATATGTATCCAGATTGAGACTTTAGCTAATTGCTCCTACTTTCAATATGTCGATGCAAGTCATCTGGATCAGTGTCAAAACTTGCATTGACATAACCCTTTAAGATGAACCTTTTGTCACCTCCATAAATCGAGAAACATATCCTTATTCCACTATGGATAATTTTGACCGCCGTCCAGTGATCTACTCCTAGATCACTATTGTACTCCCTTGCCAAACTCAGTGTAGGGTACACAATAGATCTGGTACACATCATGGCATACTTTATAGAACCTATGGCTGAGGCATAGGGAATGACTTTCATTCTCTTTCTATCTTCTGCCGTGGTCGGGCTTTGAGTCTTACTCAATTTCACACCTTGTAACACAGGCAAGAACTCTTTCTTTGACTGTTCCATTTTGAACTACTTCAAAATCTTGTCAAGGTATGTACTCATTGAAAAAACTTATCAAGCGTCTTGATCTATCTCTATAGATCTTGATGCTCAATATGTAAGCAGCTTCACCGAGGTCTTTCTTTGAAAAAACTCCTTTCAAATACTCCTTTATGCTTTACAGAAAATTCTAAATTATTTCCGATCAACAATATGCCGTTCACATATATTTATCAGAAATGTTGTAGTGCTCCCACTCACTTTCTTGTAAATACGGGCTTCACCGCAAGTCTATATAAAACTATATGCTTTGATCAACTCATCGATCAAAGTGTATATTCCAACTCCGAGATGCTTGCACCAGTCCATAGATGGATCGCTGGAGCTTGCACATTTTGATAGCACATTTAGGATCGACAAAATCTTCTGGTTTGCATCATATACGACTCTTCTTTAAGAAATCTGAAAGTGCTAGTTATCGACTAGAGGGGGGTGAATAGGCGATTTTTATGGAAGTCTTCAAAACATGGAAGTTTCGAAGACAAACAGTAGAAATGAACCAATTGATATGCAGCGAAAGATAAACTACACTAAGCAATCCATGGTCAAGTAAGCAATAGCGTGAACGTACGAAGACTAATAGCAGCTAGGTAGTAAGGATCAGGATGGAAGATGGTATGAAGCCAAACAACAATAGTAGTCAAGCAATGAAGTCAAACAGGTATGACAAACAGGCAATGACTTCATGAAGACAAACTCTAAGTAAAGAGAGGAAGAGGATAGAACCAGTACCTTGTTGAAGACACAGGATTTGTTGGACCAGTTCCAGTTGCTGTGACAACTGTACGTCTAGTTAGGGAGGCTGAGATTCAACTCAGAAGACCGCGTCTTCACCTTATTCCCCTTGAGCTAAGGACACACAGTCCTCGCCCAATCACTCTGGTAAGTCTTCAAGGTAGACTTCCAAACCTTCACAGACTTCGTTCACCGGCGATCCACAATGACTCTTGGATGCTCAGAACGCGACGCCTAACCGGCTGGAGGATTCACAGTCCTCAAGTGTCATAAGTCTTCAGGTCACACAGACAGAAAGACTTCAGTGATGCCTAACACTCTTTGGCTCTAGGTGTTTGGGCTTTGTCCTCGCAAGGATTTCTCTCTCTCAAAGGCTTCGAGGTGGGTTGCTCTCAAACGACAAAAGCCGTGCACTAACTCTGAGCAGCCACCAATTTATGGTGTAGGGGGTGGGCTATTTATAGCCACTAGGCAACCCGACCTGATATGTCCGTAATGACCCTGGGTCACTAAGGAACTGACACGTGTTCCAATGGTCAGATTTCAAACACACACGACAACTTTACTTGGGCTACAAGCAAAGCTGACTTATCCAGCTCTAGATAAGATTTTCTCTCATTGTCTTCGCTCGAAGACATAGGATTTGGGTTGAGCATCACTCCAGTCATTCTGACTTTGTTCACTTGGACCCCACTTAACAGTGCGGTGGTTCCTATGACTCAACAAAGAAGAAAAGGAAACAACGAAACAACTAAGTCTTCGCGCTCCATAGTCTTCACTGAATGTCTTCTCATGTCATAGTCTTCAATATGAGTATCTTCACATACCACCATTGTCGTCAATGTCTTCATACATTTTTGGTGGTCATCTCCGGTAGGTAAACCGAATCAATGAGGGACACTACCTGTGTTATCCTGCAATTCTCATAAACACATTAGTCCCTCAACCAAATTTGTCGTCAATACTCCAAAACCAACTAGGGGTGGCACTAGATGCACTTACAATCTCCCCCTTTTTGGTGATTGATGACAAACTGGTTGAAGTTTTCAACGGGGATAAAGTGTGTGAAATTGTAAAGGATAGAGCATTGTCTTCATAAGTTACAAAGGCTTCCCCTGAAGATGTGCATATAAGTAATTTGCTTTTGGAATGCAAATGCACATGGCAGGTTGTACTTGTGGAGATCCTCTTCAACTTATGACGACACTTCATCATGCATGATAAGATATAACGAAGATAATGACATGCATAATGAAAAATGGACGTCTGCAGAATGACCTAAGTGCGGAAGTTATCATCACACATGCGGAATTTATCATCGCATCACAGAATAGCAAATAAGTAGCAGACGACCATCGAGTTTAAGTGTTACAACTCAAAGAACCAAATGTATCAAAAATGAGAGTTGTAAACACTAGGCAAAATATAAAGCAACCGCCCATATGAACCCACTTGAAGACTATCAAACTCGTATGCTTCTCCCCCTTTTGTCAGTAATGACCAAAAAGGTTTGAAGACACAGAGCGTCTACTCGTCCCCATGAGGAGTAGGTGAAGCAGCAGGGTTGTCGTTGTTGTTTGGCGGTGCAGACGAGCTTGGTGCAGTGTCGATTCTTGCAGAAGTAGGGGGCGGTGAAGTAGCATCGTCTTCCTCATCGATCACTTTGGCATTCACAGTTGCAGCAGAGGAAGAATAGTCAGAGTCTTCAAGAGATGGAGTTCGACGTAGGACAGCATTCCATGGAGGAGTGGAGTAAAACTTGAATCTTTCAGTGAAGCCATCATCTTGAAGATCTGCTTCAGCACTGAGCAGTGTCAAACTCTTCCATGATCGCCGACAGGTCTCGTGAGTGACAAAAGCATTCTTGGTGACAAGATTGCGAATGCGATTGACGTCCACCAAGAGGCTTTGCATTTGGCGCTTCAGCCAGTCATGATGCTTATCTTGTTTCTGATGAAGGGCAACCAGAAGCTCTCGGTTATTGAAAACGCGGGAGCGCTTCTTAGGCCTTTGGGCAATTGTGCTCTCAGTAGCTTCAGTTTGCGCTCGGTGAGGCAAGCGAGTAATCCCAGCCAATGGATAGACTCGAGCAACAGCTTGAATTCCTTCAATGTTTTGGGTGAAGCTTTGATGGTCAGCATTCTCAAGACTAAGGGGCTCCTTTGCAGGCTCTGGGTATATTTGGTCTGATCAAGCTCCACTCTGCCTTCAACTATCAACCCTCTGCACGCAATCATATCATCTTTTTGCCAGAAGTTGATCAGGGAGCATAGAACTTCAGACCAAATATGTCAGACCCTGATGTAGCAAGTTGGCGGATAAATAAATCTTGTGCATTGAAGCTTTTGCCATGAAGAATATGAAAGACCAAAGTCTTCATTGCGCCTTCCAGCTTTGCATTAGGAGAATGTCCTTTGATGGGCCAGAGAGTTTGCCTTATGATGTGATAGATAGTACGTGGCAGATACTCAAGGTCTTCAACAAAGAACTCCTTAGGATATTCAGCATCTGGAGGCAAAGGCTTCATCATGCTGAGCATCTGACTCATATTGGGCTCAGGCTGGTGGAAGATGCTCTCCATAGCATCATTGTGAAGCTGACAACCAGGTTCATAAAGTTCACCTGGAGTGGGCAGGCCAGTAAGCTCAATGACATCAAAGGCTTTGGCTTCATGATGAACATTTCCTGTCATCCACTCGAGAACCCATGTCTTTGTATCCCTGTAGTAGCCACGAATATGCAGAGTGGCATAGAATTGGAGCAGTAATTCTTCATTCCAGTTCTCCTTATCTGTGACGAACTGCAGCAAGCCAGACTCTCTGAAGTAGTCCAGAGCTTCTTCCAAACAGGGCAGACCAGTTATGGCTTCAGTATCAAGACACATATGTGGGAAAATGTGACCTTGATTGTACAGAATGCATGAGTAATAACTTCACTGCTGATAACTCCAGAACCAATCAGAAGAAATTCTTGCCCTTGAGTAGGGGTTCTTGGCTCTGTCAAAGAAAGTGTTGTGTGCCTTGAATCCATTGATATTAAAAGATCCGGGTGCTGATGCCGTACCTGGAAACCTGGGCAACCTTGGCTTTGGCTTCTGAACTCGAGGCCTTTGCTCAACGTGGTAATCAAACTGAGGACCAGCAGCAGGCGGAGGAGTCAGAACAGGCCATTTGACAGTGATAAGCTGGCCATAGTTGAATGCTTGCTCGATAGTGTGTGGCCTTGGCGGCGGAACAGGAGCAGTGGCATCAACAGTGGCTTCAGGCTGCACAACAGAGGCTTCAGGTGAGACGCATCATTGGCTTCATTCACTTCTGGCACACTGGTTGGTGCAGGCTCCACATTTATTTCAGCCATGACTACGTCATTGGCTTCATCAGTGTTGGTGGTGGCAGCCTCAATATTTTCAACCTCCACTTGATGAGCTGGAGGGTCTGGCATGTGACTCCCTCGATTCAATCGTACACTAATCATACACGCAAATGTGTACGATCAAGATCAATGACTCACGGGAAGATATCACAACACAACTCTAGACACAAATTAAAAAAATACCAGCCTTATATTACAAGCCAGGGGCCTCGAGGGCTCGAATACATAAGCTCGAAAACACAAGAGTCAGCGGAAGCAACAATATCTGAGTACAGACATAAGTTAGACAAGTTTGCCTTAAGAAGGCTAGCACAAAAGCATCTATGATCGAAAAGGCAAGGCCTCCTGCCTGGGAGCCTCCTAACTACTCCTGGTCATCGTCGGTCTCCACGTAGTAGTAGGCATCGGCGGTGGCATCTGGCTCCTGGGCTCCGACATCTGGTTGCATCAACCGAAAAGAAGAAGAAAGAGGGAAAAGGGGAGCAAAGCAACTGTGAGTACTCATCCAAAGTACTCGCAAGCAAGGATCTACACTACATATGCAACATTATCAAAGGAAGGCTGTATATGTGGACTGGGCTGCAGAAATGCCAGAATAGAGAGAAGGCCTAGTCCTATCGAAGACTAGCATCTTCTGGAAACCACCATCTTGCAGCAACAGGAGGGAGTAGAGTAGCATAAAGTAAAGTAGTAGTAGTGTTATCAACCTCGGCCAGAGATCCTTTCTCAACCCCCTGTGAGAAAGGCATCCCAGAGCCATACTATCCAGTTATCATCACAATCCAATGCTCATCACCATCCAGTTCTCATCACAAGTATCCAGTTCTAGTTGTATCGATCGGGATACAACTCCAAGTGTCCGTTACCGTAGGACAGGCTATCGATAGATGTTTTCTTCCCTACAGGGGTGCACCAACTTACCCACCACGCTCGCTTTACTCCGGCCGGACACACTTTCCTGGGTCATGCCCGGCCTCGGCCAAACAATACGCCGCAACCCGACCTAGGTTTAATAGAGAGGCCAGCACGCCGGACTAAACCTATGCCCCCAGGGGTCATGGGCCATCTCCCCGGGAACTCATGCACGTTGCGTACGCGGCCGGTGAGCAGACCTAGCTACCTCCTTCAACAAGGCAGGCGCTTACGCAGTCCAACCCGGCGCGCGCCTCTCAGTCGTTGACGTCTATTAAGCTTTGGCTGATGTATACGACGCAGAACGCCCATACTATGCCCACATGATGGTTAGTGCTATCAGGCCAGAGGCCCCTCGGATCAAATATCCAAATCGTAGTGGATTAGGAACGCGCAGTAACAAGCAGAGACTCATGAAAGATGTGACCCCGTTGCCCCGTCTCGAGGACTTGCGGCAAGGGCTAGGAATGCCCGACCACGCCTCGTAATTATCTCGTGGGCACCTTCCAGGTCCGCCTGACTCCACATCACTCGCAATTAAGCTCGCCCGGGTACCCCTCACGGTCGACCCGTCTTTCCAAGTAACAGTGGTAAAGTCCAAGTATCCGTGTGTCCAAACATCAAGGGGAAAACCCGAGGAATCACCCCCGATGAATTCCACTAGATGTAATCATCAAGATGAACGTAAGAGGAATCACCCCCGAGGTTCACACTTGAGGGGTTGCACGACAGAGTTGTATCGAAAGTGGTTAAGGAGGAAATCACCCTCGATGACCACGACCGAATGACTACACTACAGGGTTAACATCAGAAGTGCTGAAGAGGTTCACCTTCGGTACTCGATAGTAACCCAGTAGTGTCGAGCAACTAAGGGGAAGTGATGTGCGGTGTCGGCGCCTGGTCTTCGATCATGTAGATTGAGTCATCGATGATGAAGCAGGGGCAACAAGGACAAGTGGGGGTCACTGATGGATCTCTAACCAACCTATACTAAGAAGTTTAGGATAAGCAGGCAAGGTACAACGGTAGATACAAAAGCAGGCTATGCATTAGAATAGGAGCAAACAATAACAGTAGCAAAATCTAATGCAAGCATGAGAGAATGGAATGAGCGATATCGGGATGGTCAAAGGGGAGGGGCTTGCCTGGTTGCTCAGACGAGAAGGAGGGGTCATCGGTGATGTAGTCGATCACAGGGGCATCAACATCGTCACGGGGTCTATCGAAGAGAAGAGGGGGGGAAACAGTAAATACATAGCAAGCAAGTGCATAACAGGACAACAGACAGAGCTAGACGTGTTCTAACGCGGTGCTACACGATATCGGCGAAGGGGGAAGTCAACCGGGAATGTTTTCCCGGTTCCGGACCTGTGTCAGACAGATGACCGGGGGAGGAAAGTTCCATGTTCAGCATGCTAGGGGCATGTGACAGATGAACGGACCACATATTCGGATTCGTTGGATTTTTCTGAGCAACTTTCATGTAGAAAATATTTTCATCCGAGTTACGGTTTATTTACTACGAATTTCTAGAGATTTTAGCATTTTTATGAAGATCCTAGATTTATTATTAAATAGAATTAGAAACAGAATATACATTTTATACACAGCACGGGCTAGCCACAGCCAATGACATGTGGGGCCGGGGGCTTGGTTGACCCAATCAATTAGTCCAGTCACAGTTGACTAGTCAACTGTTGACTGGTCAAACCTGGGTAGTGGGGCCCAGGTGTCATTCTCACAGATTTAGTATATCTTTTTAAGTGGAGATTTAGAAGAGGGGGGGTTAGCACTAATCAACATTAGTACTAATAAGCAAAGGGGGGGTGGGTCGGCCCCAAACACACACGCACACAGCGCGTGGGCACCGGCGGCCATGGGCGCGGCCGGCCGGCCGGGGCTGCGACCTGTGGGGGGGGGGGTTCGCGGGGCCTGGCCGGCGCTAGGCAGCGGCGGCGGCCGGAGTCGGGCCCGACCACGAGCGACGAGGCATGGCGGCAAGCAGCTAGGTGCAGGCGCGCGACGAGCAAGGCGACGACGACAGCGGAGCAGCAGAGGCGAGCGGGTAAGACGGTAGCGGGCGGCTGCGGAGCAAGCACGCAGAGCAGGGGGCCGTGCCCCGGGCAGACGCACATGCGCGAGGGGGCGGACTGGGGCGGCCAGCGACGCGGAGGAAAGCACTGGGGGGTCGCGGCGCGGGGCAGCGGAGCGGAGCAGAAGCAGCAAGTGGCAGTCGGGGCAGTGGTGAGCGCAGGCGGGCGCGGTGGTGGCCGGAGATGACCATAACGACGAGGACCGGTGGCAACAGAAGGCATGGCTGGTCGGGCTCGAGGGCAACGGCGACGAGGTAGCTACGGCGCGCGAAGAGGCTAACGGAGGGGAGCAGGAGACGGAGAGGCTCACCGCGCGGCTCACACGTAGGCCCGTGACGGTTTAGGAGCTGCAGAACGTCATCGGGGAAGAAAGGGATCACCGGCGACCCGAGGAAGACGACGACGTGGTCGGAGATGCAGAGCTCCTCGGCTCCTTCCAGCGGCTCCAGAAGACGCGGCAGCTCACGGTGATGCCGACGAGCACGGCCAGGACGCGTCGAAGGCACGGTGGCCGTGGAGATGACGAAGGACGGCGGCGACGGCTATGTTGGGTGGGCATCCGAGCGAGAGGGAGAGGCCAGGAAGGGGATCTGAGAGGGGGGGCTGCGAGGAGAGGGGGCGAATGGATCTGGGTGGAGGGCAGGTGAGTGGGGAGGGAGTGCGAGTCGTTAGGGCTGCCCTTATCCCTTCGCCGGCGACGTGGCAGTACGGGGCGGCGCGCTCGGTCCGGCGGGGACGCGCCCCGATCGGAGGAGCAGTGATGGAGGGGATCAACCGCGCGGGGAAAGTGGGCCGGCTTGTTGGGTTGGGCTAAAGCCCGGTGTGGCAAAGGGGGTGGGGTGGCTTCTCTCTTTTCCCTTTTCCTTTCTTTTGCTCTTTTCTTTTTTACAGGAATAAATGTTATGCAATATTTGAGCTGCCAAAAGGAGTTCTGTAAAATGTGGGACTTGGCCAAATAAATACATTACAATATTTGGCACCTGCCATAAAAGGTTTGGGAGGAGTTTGAATTGATTTGGATTTTTCACAAACAGAAAAGCATTAAAAAATGCTTATTTGGAACTGCTTTAATTCCCAGGGGAAATTAGCTACCTCAAATGATGTTGAATCACTCATGACATTTAGTTAGTGAATATTTGCGACCCAACAAACATTTTTGTTTTACTGTTTGGAGAAATAATTTATCTGACTTTAATTTAAAATTGAATTTGAATTGGTTTTGAATCAACGTGAGATTAGCAACAGTAACAGTGATGACTTGGCATCATTAGTAGGGGATTACTGTAGCTTGATTATCCGGGCGTTACAAATCTCCTCCACTACAAGAAATCTCGTCCCGAGATTTTAGCGGTGGAGTAAGGGGTAACTGCGGGAGAACGGACCCTTATAGGGTTAATTATCCGGTGAACAATTCAGGGAATGAGGCAGAAGTATCTCTCGAGTTGAAACTTAATAAACACCGAGAGCAAAGTATGAAGGTGCAATAGGAAGTTTCAAGCGAATGGACAAACGATCGATACCTGAACAGAGTGTGAGAAGGGGGTTCAGAGCATCGGGAATAGATCATCTCTCGGACGGTGGCTCGTGACAACACACAAGGCCAAGAGCAAATGATACTTCGGAATAAAGGATATACATGAGAGTTAGGTTCCGATCCTGCGGAACTGTGGGTTATGAGCCCACCATGTGGGTTAAAAGTAGAAAGGGGGCCGATAGAAAGGCATGTCAGATGATAGACTATTAGTCATGTTGTCAACAATGTTGGTACCAAGGGCGAGGGACGAAGAGAACTATTTTCCTGCTCGTTGAACGAGGCGGACCAATAGGCAAAGTTCTCGTCCATCGGTGGTTACCGGAATGTCAACAACAATGATAACAAGGTCTTACTGACAAATTGGAACTGTTACTGCTTAGATCATATAGATCACAAGAAAGGTTAAACAAAACAATGGAAAGGAAAATGTGGTTATTATTTTAACCAGACCAATGGAAATGAAAAGGGGGCTTATACAAAAGTATTAGAGTATATGCTTCCCAAGAACAAACAGAGCATGATATACATGACAGGACATCAAGTACTTATCCATTTAGTTAATGGGGCAAGGAGAATCATGATGTTTACCCATACAACGGTGTTTGGATAATTGACTAAGAAACATTTATCATTGCGCCTTCAATGTTCTTAATGATGTTCGGAGTAACACAGTCATACTTTTGGATAGCATTGGCATGGTCATCAGGTAAAGGGCAGACCTTGGGAACACAAAGGATCCATCGGAAACAACTTAGAAAAATAAGTCATACAATTTCAGCAAGGAAAAGATGAGGGTGTGGCCGACGGGCTCAGCAACAACCCATCGACATGCCAAAAAGGATGTATTTCCAAAATTATATGAACAAGTTTGTGTTGGGGAAGGCAAGAATGTTGTCGATGATAACACAAATCATTGAGGGGCAAGGATTGTATTTCTCATCATGAATTCGACTGATATCCTGGAAGAGCTCAGAATGCTGATGATGATCACGACACATTTGTCGAGAGATTTCATGAAGATGTAATCGATCGGTGATGACATCAAGTCAAAGGAATGATGAAGCGAAAGGTTATTGGAACCACGGGTACAACACAAACTCGAAATCAAGTTTTCTGTTCAAGGCTAAATGATATGACGAGGAAGATCGACGTAGGCTTAGCTCATCATCGAAAATTGTGCTCCGGGAAGATGGACCAGGTAGCACAGTTAAAATTTAGCACGGTAATGATACAGCCGATCAGGCTAGGAATGACTTGAAGGATTATTAAACTCGTAAGCAACAAAAATTACTTAAGAGTTATAGAATCTGAGTGTGGAATCGATTCACTTATCGGCGTTCTCGAGTGACTAACAACTCAAAACCCGGGGAAATCTGAAATTGATGAGAAGCAATACCAAATGAAGACTCGTAGGAAGCAACACGGTTCTTTGTTATTCTCGAGGTACCGAAGGGTAATACTCGAAGGAAGATCAAAATAAAGGTTGCGGAGATGCATTGATCTGCAGAAGACAAGTGCTTTAACTTGTCCGAGAAATGGAATCAAAGGGGAACAATCATGGTGAGAACCACAGTTGAAGAGGACCAAACATAGATACCATATGAACTTATAATAAGGGGATTATTATATCACAAGAAGCTTCCATGATAAGATCCACATTAGGTCCATGGGCATGAACACAAAGGTTCAAGGTCGACTCCCACTTCTTCAATGCATAACCTTTCATTCACTCCTCGTTTTCGAAGAATTTGTAGTGCGAAAGATTTATCTGGTGAAGCACTAGAAGAGTATGACTCACATCTCTTTCGAGTTCACACGTATTAGGAAAGGCAAAGGTTCAACCCGTAGGGGTATCTTTGGAACATATACCACTAACTTCAGGATTAAAATATACCAGCTCGAAAGCAGAGCATGGTTGACAAAGGCAGATGATAGAAATTACCAAAGGCATTATGTGTCAGGGCAAAACTCACTAGTTTAATGAATATGAAGGACATTGTTGGATAATAATCCAACCAAGGATATGGCGGTCCATAAAAGATCTGATGTGAGAATTGATACTCACCCAGAAGAAGAAAGAATGCAAAGGCATCGGGTTATAGATATAACTGGATAACTTCCAAGCTTGAATACAAAGGAATTACGATTTTCAAATCAGAAGATCTGAAGCAGAGGCTCTGATCAAAACATAATTGAGTTGAATCGATACAGATCGACAATCAATCAAGGTTTGATTTGACAAGAACAAGCTCATGTTTGGAGTGACGTCTGAGCCGGAAGGATGAATGCTAGGATCTGATTAAGGATTACGAGCATTCGCGACATACTGGATCAAGGGACTCAGAACGATAGTGACAGAGGATGTCAATGAAGATTACTAGAAATATGGAATTAACCATAATGCAAGCAAACAAGAATTTCAACAACAATAGGCTGCTGAGGATTTTTGGAAGATCGAATGGTATTTCGAAGACTTTTGTGAAATACCTAAACAATTGGGGATGAACGAATCCTCGATAATTGTGAGGAATTATTCGTACATGTATTCAGGCGGAAAAGGAGCTGCAACGTAGCAGGCACAGTGGATTTTCGAAATACCTGAAAGTATTACTAGGCATCTTGTAATAACAAGATCAACTTGGGATGACAATATGAACGACGGGTGTATGTAGTTATCCAGAGGGGGTTTATCGGTGATATGGAATTGCAATGGCGAAGGGCACAAGGGTTTCGGGGAAACATCGGAGAGTATCTTCGAAATCTTCGGAAGCAGCAAGCGACCATCTGGACTGAAGGGGCTCTCCGGGAGAAAGTGGGTACGAGATCCTAGAGTCAGAGTTAGTAAAATCTTTAACCCGAATAGAAGAGAGATCAGAATCCCAGAGCATAGACGAGGAGTAAAAGATCCTAATACCACCCAATGGCGACGTGGGCCCGTAAGACACACAGCCAATGTTAGTAAAAGTTTTTCAGTGACTAGACTCAATTTCGGCCAAGGAGTTGGAAAGGGGGCTACCTATAGGCAGTTGGCTCTGATACCAACTTGTGACGCCCTCGATTCAATCGTACACTAATCATACACGCAAATGTGTACGATCAAGATCAAGGACTCACGGGAAGATATCACAACACAACTCTAGACACAAATTAAAAAAATACCAGCCTTATATTACAAGCCAGGGGCCTCGAGGGCTTGAATACATAAGCTCGAAAACACAAGAGTCAGCAGAAGCAACAATATCTGAGTACAGACATAAGTTAGACAAGTTTGCCTTAAGAAGGCTAGCACAAAAGCATCTACGATCGAAAAGGCAAGGCCTCCTGCCTGGGAGCCTCCTAACTACTCCTGGTCATCGTCGGTCTCCACATAGTAGTAGGCATCGGCGGTGGCATCTAGCTCCTGGGCTCCGACATCTGGTTGCATCAACCGGAAAGAAGAAGAAAGAGGGAAAAGGGGAGCAAAGCAACAACGAGTACTCATCCAAAGTACTCGCAAGCAAGGATCTACACTACATATGCAACATTATCAAAGGAAGGCTGTATATGTGGACTGGGCTGCAGAAATGCCAGAATAGAGATAAGGCCTAGTCCTATCAAAGACTAGCATCTTCTGGAAACCACCATCTTGCAGCAACAGGAGGGAGTAGAGTAGCATAAAGTAAAGTAGTAGCAGTGTTATCAACCTCGGCCAGAGATCCTTTCTCAACCCCCTGCGAGAAAGGCATCCCAGAGCCATACTATCCAGTTATCATCACAATCCAATGCTCATCACCATCTAGTTCTCATCACAAGTATCCAGTTCTAGTTGTATCGATCGGGATACAACTCCAAGTGTCCGTTACCGTAGGACAGGCTATCGATAGATGTTTTCTTCCCTGCAGGGGTGCACCAACTTACCCACCACGCTCGCTTAACTTCGGCCGGACACACTTTCCTGGGTCATGCCCGGCCTCGACCAAACAATACGCCGCAACCCGACCTAGGCTTAACAGAGAGGCCAGCACGCCGGACTAAACCTATGCCCCCAGGGGTCATGGGCCATCTCCCCGGGAACTCATGCACGTTGCGTACGCGGCCGGTGAGCAGACCAAGCTACCTCCTTCAACAAGGCAGGCACTTACGCAGTCCAACCCGGCGCGCGCCGCTCAGTCGCTGACGTCTATTAAGCTTCGGCTGATGTATATGACGCAGAACGCCCATACTATGCCCACGTGATGGTTAGTGCTATCAGGCCAGAGGCCCCTCGGATCAAATATCCAAATCGTAGTGGACTAGGAACGCGCGGTAACAAGCAGCGACTCACGGAAGATGTGACCCCATTGCCCCGTCTCGAGGACTTGCGGAAAGGGCTAGGAATGCCTGGCCACGCCTCGTAATTATCTCGCGGGCACCTTCCAGGTCCGCCCGACTCCACATCACTCGCAATTAAGCTCGCGCGGGTACCCCTCAGGGTCGACCCATCTTTCCAAGTAACAGTGGTAAAGTCCAAGTATCCGTGTGTCCAAACATCAAGGGGAAAACCCGAGGAATCACCCCCGATGAATTCCACTAGATGTAATCATCAAGGTGAACGTAAGAGGAATCACCCCCGAGGTTCACACTTGAGGGGTTGCACGACAGAGTCATATCGAAAGTGGTTAAGGAGGAAATCACCCTCGATGATCACGACTGAATGACTACACTACAGGGTTAACATCAGAAGTGCTGAAGAGGTTCACCCTCGGTACTCGATAGTAACCCAGTAGTGTCGAGCAACTAAGGGGAAGTGATGTGCGGTGTCGGGGCCTGGTCTTCGATCACATAGATCGAGTCATCGATGATGAAGCAGGGGCAAGAAGGACAAGTGGGGGTCACTGATGGATCTCTAACCAACCTATACTAAGCAGTTTAGGATAAGCAGGCAAGGTACAACAGTAGATACAAAAGCAGGCTATGCATCAGAATAGGAGCAAACAATAACAGTAGCAAAATCTAATGCAAGCATGAGAGAATGGAATGGGCGATATCGGGATGGTCAAAGGGGGGGGGGGCTTGCCTGGTTGCTCAGACGAGAAGGAGGGGTCATCGGTGACGTAGTCGATCACAGGGGCATCAACATCGTCACGGAGTCGGGCCCGGCCATGAGCGACGAGGCACGACGGCAAGAAGCTAGGTGCAGGCGTGCGACGAGCAAGGCGACGACGACAGTGGAGCAGCAGAGGCGAGCGGGTAAGACGGTAGCGGGCGGCTGCGGAGCAAGCACGCAGAGCAGGGGGGCGTGCCCCGGGCAGATGCACACGTGCGAGGGGGCGAACTGGGGCGGCGAGCGACGCGGAGGAAAGCACAGGGGGTCGCGGCGCGGGGCAGCGGAGCGGAGCAGAAGCAGCAGGTGGCAGTCGGGGCAGTGGTGAGCGCAGGTGGGCGCGGTGGTGGCCGGAGATGACCATAACGACGAGGACCGGTGGCAACAGAAGGCGTGGCTGGTCGGGCTCGAGGGCAACGGCGACGAGGTAGCTACGGCGCGCGAAGAGGCTAACGGAGGGGAGCAGGAGACGGAGAGGCTCACCGCGCGGCTCACACGTAGGCCCGTGACGGTTTAGGAGCTGCAGAACGTCGTCGGGGAAGAAAGGGATCGCCGACGACCCGAGGAAGACGACGACGTGGTCAGAGATGCAGAGCTCCTCGACTCCTTCCAACGGCTCCAGAAGATGCGGCAGCTCACGGTGATGCCGACGAGCACGGCCAGGCCGCTTCGAAGGGACGGTGGCCGCGGAGACGACGAAGGACGGCGGCGACGGCTATGTTGGGCGGGCATCCGAGCAAGAGGGAGAGGCCAGGAAGGGGATCTGAGAGGGGGGGCTGCGAGGAGAGGGGGTGAATGGATCTGGGCGGAGGGCAGGTGAGTGGGGAGGGAGTGCGAGTCGTCGGGGCTGCCCTTATCCCTTCGCCGGCGACGTGGCAGTACGGGGCGGCGCGCTCGGTCCGGCGGGGACGCGCCCCGGTCGGAGGAGCAGTGAGGGAGGGGATCGACCACGCGGGGAAAGTGGGCCGGCTTGTTGGGTTGGGCTAAAGCCTGGTGTGGCAAAGGGGGTGGGGTGGCTTCTCTCTTTTCCCTTTTCCTTTCTTTTGCTCTTTTCTTTTTTACAGGATTAAATGTTATGCTATATTTGAGCTGCCAAAAGGAGTTCTGTAAAATGTGGGACTTGGCCAAATAAATACATTACAATATTTGGCACCTGCCATAAAAGGTTTGGGAGGAGTTTGAATTGATTTGGATTTTTTCACAAACAGAAAAGCATTAAAAATGCTTATTTGGAACTGCTTTAATTCCCAGGGGAAATTAGCTACCTCAAATGATGTTGAATCACTCATGACATTTAGTTAGTGAATATTTGCAACCCAACGAACATTTTTGTTTTACTGTTTGGAGAAATAATTTATCTGACTTTAATTTAAAATTGAATTTGAATTGGGTTTGAATCTACGTGAGATTAGCAACAGTAACAGTGACGACTTGGCATCATTAGTAGGGGATTACTGTAGCTTGATTATCCGGGCGTTACATGGCACTGGCACGTTCGTTTCAGGAACAGCTTCTTGAGTAATGGGGGGAGTAGGAACACGTTCTTCTTCTTGTTGGTCATCGGCTGATGCAGCTGGATTGTCTTCAGCTGCTTTAGCTTCAGACTCGAAGACATTCACAGTGGGAGTGGCATCTGGAAACACTTGACGTGCAATAGATTGGTGGTGCTCTTCTCCTTCTAGAATGCTCGAGAGAGGGACTTGAGGCCTTGGTCCTTTGCGAAGCCTGCGCAACGCTGGCGACGCCTTTGGAGATGGAGTTGGCTGGGCCTCGAAGTCATCATCTTCTTCTTGCACAGATGGGGTAGCTTGTTGTTGGGGAGTACTTGGAGTGTTTTGTTGTTGTGGGTGATCAGCCCACGAAGCATCCTGAGCAATTGGCGTCAGAGGACGACCAATGCTGATGAGTTCGCTATTCGTGAGAACAGGCGATGATACCAAGTTGTGTTCGATCTGAGGAAGAACTTCATCATCTTTAACATTGTCATGATGACCAATGTCTTCAGCAGCGGTGGGGTCAACTGCTGGAATGTCTTTAGCTTCATGAGCCTCTGTGGAAGCAGGCTCATGAACAATCAATCATCGTTCTTGGTGTTCAGATGTAGGGAGAACCATGGAGATTGGTTCAACAACTAAGGGCTCTGTGGGAGCAGCCCTATCCTTCTTGGTTCTGCGCTTCTTCTTGGAGGGAGCTGCATCAGAAGCATCAGGATTTTTCCTTTTTCTGGCTTCAGCCTCGGCAGCCCTTGTCTTCTTTAGATCTGAAGCGGTTGACTTGACCTTTGGCTTCGAGCCAGTCATGCTGCTTGGGAAGACTATGCGTGGTTCCTCCCGCCTTGAAGGTGCAGATTTGTTAGTTGATGGCTTCTTCTTCTTTGCAGCCATTCTGGGGTCAATGCCAGGACGACCAAGAGCCTTGCGCTTCTCAGCCTCATTGTAGCCTTGCACACACTTGTCAGCCAGGCTCTTCATGCGCTCGCGAGAACCTTTAGCTTCTTCGCGCTTCTTGTGAAAGGCTTCCTTGAGCTCGTGCAACATGATCTTGAAGTTTTTGACATCTTGCACGCTGAGCTTTGCCACATGCTTCTTGAACTAAGCTTTCTCATAGCCGATCTTGTGCTTCAGCTCAATGATGCGCTGAGCGAGAGCTAGCTCAGAAGCAATGGCGCCATTGAAGGAGACGCTGAGGCCAATGGGAAGTTGCAGATCTTCAAAGCTGAGATTTGGGGTGTCAAACCACTCATCAATGAAGTTATGGATGATTGCCACATCAAAGAGGGGCAAATCATTGAAGATCTCTGCTTCTTCCTTGCTCTTGATCAGTTGCTCAAGGGCATCATCTGTAAGATCTTCATCACTGGACAGATCAATGTGCTCTTCATGCAGAATGGTAGCAGGAGTCAGTGTCTGATCAGTATTCTTGACAATTTTGTTCTTCTTCTCCGTCTTCTTGGAGATGCGTGATAGATGTTCAGACTGCACACTGTCTTCAGGAGGTGCAGTGGCCAGTGGCTTCGCACGTGAAGCTTTTGGAGGAGCAGCTGACCTTGAAGCCTTAGCCTTCTTTGGCTTCTGCGGCTTTGGAGTAGGAGCTGGGGCTTCATCAGTGTCAGCATCATCATCAGAGTGATCCAGTTTGGCACCTTGGACTGTGATGTGAGCGATGAGACCATCAAGGTTGTAGAAGGGACTGATGACATTGGGTTCTGCATCACGTGAGCCGTCAGCACGGGGAGCAGAGGGACCAGGGTTGAAGTCTAATCCCAATGACTTCTTGTTTCCCTTGGCCGATGCCTTTGCGTGCTGGAAGTTGCGCTTGAAGAGATTGCCGTCACGACGCCAAAGCAATGATGATGGGTCGGCATTATTAGGCTGAGGTCCACGGACCATACAGGGATAGAAACCCTGTGCAATAGCTTCAGCTCTGTTCTTGGGTGGAAGGCCTCGAAAGAGAATATCACCCGAAGGACTTTTGATAGCATTCTTCTCAGCGTATTCTTGGGTGACGAAGTTGTACTTGAACCATTGTTCAGCCCAATATCTTCGAATCCATTGGATTCGTGTCTTGCGCTGATTGTAATCCTCTTCAGGATCTGTCTTGTAAAGCTCTGAGAGGTCATCAGACAAATCTCTTGATGTTCCTCCATGACGATGTCTGCCACCCTTCCTTACTGATTTCTCTGCAGCCATGAACTTCAAACTGAATGGCTTCAACACGTTCAAAGGCTTCAAAGGCTTTCGCTTGCTGGACAAACAGGAACTGGCTTCGGGAGAGTTAATGTGATGCTGTAAGAATTCTGCAAACGAATGCAGACTATGAGAACCAAGGGATTCTCCCACGGACATGTACCTGTGACAGCATTAGAGATGCGAGGGAAGGGGAAGAGGTCATATGCATTCTCAAAAGATTTTGAAGATAAATCAGTTTGAAGACATTGACCTCATGATGCGAAGACATTCACTTATATGTTGAGAGTTGGTTCCAGATTTGTACGAATCCGTGAATAAGTACAAGTGAGGAATCTAACTAGATATGAAGCTTAAGTGAATATACTAGGCAGTATGAGATGCAGACAGGATAGATCTAACATTGTATAGGCAGAAACCTATTTTGGTACACAGGATGAATCTTTGAGGATCAAAAAGACGGTAAAAATAGAGTTGTATTTACCACACGAAGAACTGCTAGATGGGAAGAGTAGGAGACCGAGCAGTTCAATCCATCGTGCCCTAACTTGGGGATGGAGGACACCTACGGCGGCGGCGGAGAGGACGATGTCCGCGGCCGGCGTGAGGACGGCGTCGGAGACGTCGCGGCAGCTAAGCGCTTCGTCGCCGGCGTCTCGAGAGCTAGCGGTGGCGCTAGGGTTTTGACGAGGTGAAGAGGTGGAAGAAGGTTTTGTTTAACGCAGGGAACATGTATTTATAAGGAGGAGTGCGGCACAGCGCAATTACGCAGGTGCCCCTGGCGGTTCACATCTGAGGAACACATGGCAAGCATGCAACATACTTGGAGTTTTCCCACGTTCCCACGCCCGCCAGGTTTGTCGGATGGTCGTTCCGGCTTTTCCGGATTTCAGGCAATAAGGATGAATCATTTAAAACAGACTTAATGTTTGTCTCTGTATCTTCTGCTGACAAGGACGCATAGAAGACATTCGATAGTTTCAATAGAATGCATATGATTTGGACAGATAGAGTTAGAGATAGAAAGCATAGAGAGATTAGGGTCCGATCACATCCACTTAGTTCAAAAGATTCAACTAGAAGACATAGCTATGAGTGAATTTTGTAGAGGACAAAAATACTAGTATATATATATCAGAAAGCAATCAAATCAACATAGTGAAGATAATCATGAAGACAAGTTGAAATTGAAGACAAACCAAATGCGAACATTGCAAAGACATAGCAAAAGTAACGCCATGAGTGAAACACTTCAAACAGAGAAATGTGGTGGTGGCGTTACCCACAGTATAGGAAGTATTAGACCCAGACACGGCGCACAATTATCGTGGCGCTCCGAAGTCAAATTCCACATTAATGTATTCACACTCAGAATGTAAGTCTTCATTGATTGAAGATATACTTTACTTCGTGTGTTGCACATCTAAGTCATCAACATGCATAAGTGTTAGGATGTGTGCCTGATCACAAGACATTTGAGGATTCCAAGATATTTAGCTCACATCGTAACTTGCAAAACCTTTTCTCGTCCAAGGGCTTTGTGAAGATACCTGCCAATTGCTCTTCAGTGTTGACGTGAATGATATCGATATCTTTCTTCATAACATGATCTCTGAGGAAGTGATGACGAATTTCAATGTGCTTTGTCTTCGAGTGCTGGACTGGGTTGTTGGCAATCTTGATGGCGCTTTCGTTGTCGCAGAAGAGAGGTACTTGTTTCAGATTGATGCCATAGTCCTTGAGAGTTTGCTTCATCCATAGAAGCTGAGCGCATCAAGATCCAGCAGCAATGTATTTAGATTCAGCAGTTGAGAGTGATACACAGTTCTGCTTCTTTGAAGACCAACAGACAAGTGATCGTCCCAGAAAGTGACATGTGCCTGATGTGGACTAGCGATCCACCTTGTCACCAGCATAATCAGCATCCGAAAATCCAACCAGATCAAATTCTGAGCCCTTTGGATACCATAATCCTAGTGTTGGGGTGTGAGCCAAATATCGAAGAATTCGCTTCACAGCTAAGTGATGCGATTCCTTTGGTGCCGCTTGGAATCGAGCACACATGCAAACACTAAGCATAATATCTGGCCTAGATGCACATAGGTAAAGTAAAGAACCAATCGGAGTGGTATACCTTTTGATCGAACTCTTTACCATTGTCGTCGGGACCCAGATGGTGTTTGGCTGACATTGGCGTCGTGTAACCTTTGCAATCTTGCATTCCAAACTTCTTCAGACAATCTTTGAGGTATTTCTCTTGAGATATGAAGATGCCATTCCTTTGCTGACGAATTTGAAGACCAAGGAAGAACTTCAGCTCACCCATCATGGACATCTGATATTGCTCTTGCATCATATATCCAAACTCATCACTATACTTCTGGTTGGTGCAGCCGAAGATAATGTCATCCACATATATTTGGCACACAAACAGTTCACCATCATATGTATTCGTGAAGAGTGTGGGATCAAGGGATCCAGGTTTGAAGCCCTTGCTCTTCAGGAAGTCTTTGATCGTATCATACCAAGCGCGAGGAGCTTGTTTGAGGCCATACAGTGCTTTATTTAGCTTGTACACCATATCAGGATGTTTTGGATCTTCAAAGCCAGGTGGTTGAGCGACGTATACTTCTTCTTCAATCTTGCCGTTGAGAAATGCACTCTTCACATCCATTTGAAATAGCAAGATGTTGTGGTGGTTAGCATAAGCTAGCAGTATGCGAATTGCTTCAAGCCTAGCCACAGGAGCAAATGTTTCATCGAAGTCAATTCCTTCAACTTGAGTATATCCTTGAGCAACGAGACGTGCTTTGTTTCTGACGACTTGACCATGCTCATCTTGCTTGTTTCGATATATCCATTTTGTGCCTACAATGTTATGCTTGCGAGGGTCAGGACGCTTGACAAGTTCCCAAACATTGTTCAGCTTGAACTATTGAAGCTCTTCTTGCATAGCTTGAATCCATTCAGGTTCCATGAAGGCTTCAGCAACTTTCTTGGGTTCTGATATTGACACAAAAGAAAAATGCCCATAGAAATTTGCTAACTACGTTGCTCTTGAGCGAGTAAGTGGACCAGGTGCATTGATACTATTAATTATCTTCTCAATCTGTACTTCACTTGCAACACGAGGATGAACTGGACGAAGACTTTGCTCTTGCTGATCATTGTCATCATTGGGAGGATTGTCTTCAGGCTGAGCATTGTCTTCAGGTTGGTTAGGAGCAGAAATGATAAGTTCCTCTTCAGGTTGTGCTTTCGAAGGCATGATTTCACCAGTTCCCATTAGCTTGATAGATTCGCTGGGTGGAGCTTCTTCTAGTGTACTTGGAGGAGCTCTCTTTGTGAACCATTGGTTTCATTAAACCGCACGTCCACAGTTTCAACGATTTTGTAGAGATAGAGGTTGAAGACTCTGTAAGAGTGTGAATCCTTTCCGTAACCGAGCATGAAGCCTTCGTGAGCTTTAGGTGCAAATTTTGACTTGTGATGGGGATCCTTGATCCAGCACCTAGCTCCGAATACTCTGAAGTACCTAACATTTGGCTTCTTGCCAGTGAGGAGCTCATAGGATGTTTTGTTCAGAAGCTTATGGATGTAAACACGGTTGATGACGTGACATGCTATATCAATAGCTTCAGGCCAGAACTTTCTTGGTGTCTTGTATTCGTCGAGCATCGTCCGAGCCATCTCAATGAGGGTTCTGTTCTTGCGCTCTACGATGCCATTTTGCTAAGGTGTGTATGGAGCAGAGAACTCATGAGCGATTCCCATTGTATCCAGATAAAGATCAAGTCTGGTGTTCTTGAATTCAGTGCCGTTGTCACTTCTGATATGCTTGATCTTGACGCCATAGTTGTTCATGGCTCGATTTGCGAAGCGTCTGAAGACATCTTGCACTTTGGTTTTGTAGAGAATTATGTGCACCCATGTATATCTTGAGCAATCATCAACAATGACGAAGCCATAGAGACAGGCAATTGTTGTGAGGGTGGAGTAGTGAGTAGGACCAAATAAGTCCATGTGTAGCAGCTCGAAGGGTTGAGAAGTAGTCATGATTGTCTTCGAGGGATGCTTGGCCCTTGTCATCTTTCCAGCTTCGCAGGCACCACACAAATGATCCTTCTTAAACTTGACGTCCTCAATGCCTATGACATGCTTCTTCTTGGCGAGAGTGTGTAAGTTCCTCATGCCAGCATGTCCCAGCCTCCGATGCCATAGCCAGCATTCTGAAGCTTTTGTAAGAAGACATACTGCAAGCTGTGGTCCTGCTGAGAAATCTACCATGTATAGATCATCTTTCCTGTACCCTTCAAAGACTAGAGATTTGTCAGATTCCATAAGTACAAGGCAACGATACTTTCCAAATATCACAATCATGTTCAGGTCGCAAAGCATCGAGACAGACATTAAGTTGAAACCAAGGGATTCAACAAGCATCACTTTATCCATGTGCTGATCCCTTGAGATTGCAACTCTACCTAGACCCAATACCTTGCTTTTACCAGTGTCAGCAAACGTGATGTGACTCTTATCAGATGGACGTAAAGTTGAGTCCATGAGAAGACTTCGATCACCAGTCATATGATTAGTGCATCCGCTGTCCATAATCCATTCTGAAGCATGAGGTGTCATACCCTACAGTACAGTTAGGGGGACAGGCTTCACCAAGAGTATTGTGAAGCATAAACATTTGACGGGCAAGAGGATTATTGAAGCTCAGATCAAGATTAGGACTGATAGGATGAATGGCAAACGATTCAGGAACAAAATACATAGTGAGACCATTTGGGCATTTGATCTTGCGCCCTACAAGATGTTTTAGGTCCCCAGCAATAGCATCAGACGCCTTTGATTTTCGGCTGGAGACCTTTCCCTGCAAGAGAAAGATAATTCTTCTTAACCACCCACATCTTCAGGGGTGGCTTAGAAGCAATGAGTCTAAGTGCAGCATCTGAGAACTTTGGCTTTGGAGCCCTAGCAAATAGCCTTG
Source organism: Triticum urartu (assembly GCF_003073215.2). Classification (NCBI taxonomy): domain Eukaryota; kingdom Viridiplantae; phylum Streptophyta; class Magnoliopsida; order Poales; family Poaceae; genus Triticum; species Triticum urartu. The sequence goes on along the minus strand of NC_053028.1, from coordinate 648,416,144 downwards.
CAGGAGATGAATGATACTCGTATGAATAGGTAGACAAGTTCTTAGTTCTATGAACATAGCGGTTTGAAGACACACGCTCATATTCATAAGTCTGAGTATGGTTTACCTGCAAAACATTGGCGTTAGGGTGACTCAGGTGAGTCCTCTGTCTGTATGAAGCCTTTGGACCATATGAAGCCTTAGGTCTGGGGTTTGTCTTCTTCCCAGGTGGTGTCATGATGACATTCACTGGAAGATTCTCGATACAGCTTTTGGGAACCCAGATCTTCTTCATAGGTGGCACATTCCTGCAGTTAGTACCAATATATCTGGTAAACACTTCACCATTCTGATTCTTGAACAGTTTATAGTTTGCATCAAAGGATTCATCAATGACAACAGGGTTAGCACAGGTAAAGCCAGATAAGGTGGATGGATCCACTGAAGGTCCCTTTACAGCAACCCATGTGGTTTTGGGATACTGCTCAGGCTTCCAGTAGGAGCCATTAACATTCATTTTCCTTTCGAACCCAACACCCTCTTTCCTAGGGTTTCGGTTCAGAATCTGCTTTTTGAGGACATCGCAAAGTGTCTGATGCCCTTTCAGACTTTTATACATCCCTGTTTCAAGCAATGTCTTCAACCTAGCATTTTCATCAGCAATAGTAGTGGTATCCTCCGCAGAGGGGTTAGTTACCACATCAGTAGTTGAAGACAATGCAACAACAGCAGCAGTAGAACATTCAGCAACAGAGGTAGCGTTGTCACGCTCAAGGCATTTTAAACATGGTGGTTCAAACCCATCCTGAGCGGGACTGATCTGTTGAGCGCGAAGTGACTCATTCTCTTTTTGAAGATCTTCCATGAGCCGCTTTCAATTTCTCAAGCTCTTGCTTCCTTGGAAGATAATCATAGGAGAGCTTTTCATGAGTGGTTGAGAGCGTTTCATGACGACTTTCAAGTTCTTGGTACTTAGCATGAAGATTTTTTATGTCTTCAACTAAGGACTGTGAACGAGTCATTTCCGCGTCCAAGAGGTCATCGCTTTTGTCTAACAATTTTTGAGTATGTTCCATAGCCTTTTGTTGTTCAGTTGCAATTTTAGCAAGTGTTTTGTAGCTGGGCTTGGATTCACAATCAGAGTCATCTTCACTAGATATTTGAAAGTAAGCATCGCGTGATTTTACCTTGGCACCACGTGCCATGAAGCAGTAGGTGGGAGTAGGGTCATCCTTGTCATCAGCTTCAACGTTGGTGTGGAAGTCATTGTCTTCAGTGTTGAAGATGGACTTGGCAACATAGGTAGTGGCTAGAGCCAGACTTGCAACACCAGGGTCGGACTCCTCCTCAAACTCCACCTCCGCCTCCTCAGAAGCAGACTCCTCCTCTGAATCCATTTCCTTGCCAACAAAAGCACGAGCCTTGCCAGATGAGCTCTTCTTATGAGATGAAGACTTTGATGAGGACTTGGAAGAAGACTTTGAAGATTTCTTCTTTTTCTTGTCATCAGAATCATATTCCTTGCTCTTCTTCTTCTTCTTCTTCTCATTGTCCCATAGTGGACACTCAGAGATATAGTGTCCAGGTTTCTTGCACTTGTGACAGGTTCTCTTCTTGTAGTCATGAGTGGAAGCTTCATCATTTCTTGAGCTGGATCGTGAAGACTTTCTGAAGCCCTTCTTCTTAGTGAACTTCTGGAACTTCTTCACAAGCATAGCAAGTTCCTTTCCAATATCTTCAGGATCATCAGAACTGCAGTCAGATTCTTCTTCAGATGAGGAAACAGCTTTTGACTTCAAAGCGCGAGTTCGGCCATAGTTGGGACCATAGATATCTCTTTTCTCAGAAAGCTGGAACTCATGTGTGTTGAGCCTCTCAAGTATATCAGACAGATCGAGTGTCTTGAAATCAGGACGTTCTTGTATCATGAGGGCAAGGGTGTCAAAGGAGCTGTCAAGTGATCTCAGTAGTGTCTTGACGATTTCATGCTTGGTAATCTCAGTGGCGCCGAGAGCACGAAGCTCATTTGTGATGTCGGTGAGGTGATCAAATGTGAGCTGGACATTCTCATTGTCGTTTCTCTTGAAGCGGTTGAAGAGGTTGCGAAGAACACTGATCCTTTGATCTCTCTGAGTTGAGACGCCTTCGTTGACCTTGGATAGCCAGTCCCAGACTAGCTTTGACGTTTCCAGAGCACTCACACAGCCATACTGTCCTTTGGTCAGATGACCACAGATGATGTTCTTGGCAGTAGAGTCCAGTTGAATGAACTTCTTGACATTAGCAGGGGTGACACCTTCACCAGTCTTGGGAACGCCGTTCTTGACGACATACCAGAGCTCGACATCAATGGCTTCAAGATGCATGCGCATCTTATTCTTCCAGTAGGGATATTCAGTTTCATCGAAGATGGGGCAAGCAGCGGAGACTTTGATTATCCCCGCAGTCGACATAGCTAAAACTCCAGGTGGTTAAACCGAATCACACAGAACAAGGGAGTACCTTGCTCTGATACCAATTGAAAGTGCTAGTTATCGACTAGAGGGGGGGTGAATAGGCGATTTTTATGAAAGTCTTCAAAACATGGAAGTTTCAAAGACAAACAGTAGAAATGAACCAATTGATATGCAGCGGAAGATAAACTACACTAAGCAAGCCATGGTCAAGTAAGCAATAGTGTGAACGTATGAAGACTAATAGCAGCTAGATAGTAAGGATCAGGATGGAAGATGGTATGAAGCCAAACAACAATAGTAGTCAAGCAATGAAGTCAAACAGGTATGACAAACAGGCAATGACTTCACGAAGACAAACTCTAAGTAAAGAGAGGAAGAGGATAGAACCAGTCACTTGTTGAAGACACATGATTTGTTGGACCAGTTCCAGTTGCTGTGACAACTGTACGTCTAGTTAGGGAGGCTGAGATTCAACTCAGAAGACCGCGTCTTCACCTTATTCCCCTTGAGCTAAGGACACACAGTCCTCGCCCAATCACTCTGGTAAGTCTTCAAGGTAGACTTCCAAACCTTCACAGACTTCGTTCACCGGCGATCCACAATGACTCTTGGATGCTCAGAACGCGACGCCTAACCGACTGGAGGATTCACAGTCCTCAAGTGTAATAAGTCTTCAGGTCACACAGATAGAAAGACTTCAGTGATGCCTAACACTCTTTGGCTCTAGGTGTTTGGGCTTTGTCCTCGCAAGGATTTCTCTCTCTCAAAGGCTTCGAGGTGGGTTGCTCTCAAACGACAAAAGCCGTGCACTAACTCTGAGCAGCCACCAATTTATGGTGTAGGGGGTGGGCTATTTATAGCCGCTAGGCAACCCGACCTGATATGTCTGAAATGACCCTGGGTCACTAAGGAACTGACACGTGTTCCAACGGTCAGATTTCAAACACACACGGCAACTTTACTTGGGCTACAAGAAAAGCTGACTTATCCAGCTCTGGATAAGATTTTCTCTCATTGTCTTCGCTCGAAGACATAGGATTTGGGTTGAGCATCACTTCAGTCATTCTTACTTTGTTCACTTGGACCCCACTTAACAGTGCGGTGGTTCCTATGACTCAACAAAGAAGAAAAGGAAACAACGAAACAACTAAGTCTTCGCGCTCCATAGTCTTCACCGAATGTCTTCTCATGTCATAGTCTTCAATATGAGTATCTTCACATACCACCATTGTCGTCAATGTCTTCATACATTTTTGGGGGTCATCTCCGGTAGGTAAACCGAATCAATGAGGGACACTACCTGTGTTATCCTGCAATTCTCATAAACACATTAGTCCCTCAACCAAATTTGTCGTCAATACTCCAAAACCAACTAGGGGTGGCACTAGATGCACTTACAAAATCCATTAAGGAATATAGTTTTGACATCCATTTGACAGGTTTCATAAAATGTGGCATTTTGCTAACATGATTCGGACAAACTTAAGCATCGCTATGAGTGAGAAATTCTCATCGTAGTCAACACCTTGAACTTTGTCAAAACCTTTTTTTCGACAAGTCTAGCTTTGTAGATAGTAACACTACAATCAGCGTCTGTCTTCCTCTTGAAGATCCATTTATTTTCTATGGCTTGCCTATCATCGGGCAAGTCAACCAAAGTCCACACTTTGTTCTCATACATGGATCCTATCTCAGATTTCATGGCCTCAAGCCATTTTGCAGAATCTAGGCTCATCATCGCTTCCTCATAGTTCATAGGTTCATCATGGTCAAGTAACATGAACTCCAGAATAGGATTACCGTACCACTATGGTGCGGATCGTACTCTGGTTGACCTACGAGGTTCGGTAGTAACTTGATCCGAAGCTTCATGATCATCATCATTAACTTCCTCACTAATTGGTGTCAGCATCACTGGAACTGATTTCAGTGATGAACTACTTTCCAATTCCGGAGAAGGTACAATTACCTTATCAAGTTCTACTTTCCTCCCACTCACTTCTTTCGAGAGAAACTCCTCTAGAAATGATCCATTCTTAGCAACGAATATCTTGCCTTCAGATCTGTGATAGAAGGTGTACCCAATAGTAACTTTTGGGTATCCTATGAAGACATACTTCTCTGATTTGGGTTTGAGCTTATCAAGATGAAACTTTTTCACATAAGCATCGCAACCCCAAACTTTAAGAAATGATAGCTTAGGTTTCTTGCCAAACCATAGTTCATACAGTGTCGTCTCAACGGATTTAGACGGTGCCCTATTAACGTGAATGTAGCTGTCTCTAATGCATAACCCCAAAACGATAGTGGTAAGTCCGTAAGAGACATCATAGATTGCACTATATCCAATAAAGTATGGTTATGATGTTCGGACACACCATTATGCTGTGGTGTTCCAGGTGGCATGAGTTTGTGAAACTATTCCACATTGTTTTAATTGAAGACCAAACTTGTAACTCCAATATTCGCCTCTGCGATCAGATGGTAGAAACTTTATTTTCTTGTTACGATGATTTTCCACTTCACTCTGAAATTCTTTGAACTTTTCGAGGATGCCATGATAACCCACAAGTATAGGGGATCGCAACAGTTTTCGAGGGTAAAGTATTCAACCCAAATTTGTTGATTCGACACAAGGGGAGCCAAAGAATATTCTCAAGTATTAGCAGTTGAGTTGTCAATTCAACCACACCTGGATAACTTAGTATCTGCAGCAAAGTATTTAGTAGCAAAGTAATAGGAAGTAACGGTAACAGAAGCAAAAGTAATATTTTTGGGTTTTGTAGTGATTGTAACAGTAGCAACGGAAAAGTAAATAAGCGAAGAACAGTATGTGAAAAGCTCGTAGGCATTGGATCGGTGATGGAGAATTATGCCAGATGCAGTTCATCATGTAACAGTCATAACATAGGGTGACACAGAACTAGCTCCAATTCATCAATGTAATGTAGGCATGTATTCTGAATATAGTCATACGTGCTTATGGAAAAGAACTTGCATGACATCTTTTGTCCTACCCTCCCGTGGTAGCGGGGTCCTAATGGAAATTAAGGGATATTAAGGCCTCCTTTTAATAGAGTATCGGAACAAAGCATTAACACATAGTGAATACATGAACCCCTCAAACTACGCTCATCACCGGGAGTGGTCCCGATTATTGTCACTTCGGGGTTGCCGGATCATAACACATAGTAGGTGACTATAGACTTGCAAGATAGGATCAAGAACTCACATATATTCATGAAAACATAATAGGTTCAGATCTGAAATCATTAAGCATAGCAAAGTCATAGCAACATCAATCTCAGAACATAGTGGATACTAGGGATCAAACCCTAACAAAACTAACTTGATTACATGATAGATCTCATCCAACCCATCACCGTCCAGCAAGCCTATGATGGAATTACTCACGCACGGCGGTGAGCATCATGAAATTGGTGATGGAGGATGGTTGATGATGACGACGGCGACGAATCCCCCTCTCCGGAGCCCCGAATGGACTCTAGATCAGCCCTCCCGAGAGGTTTTAGGGCTTGGCGGCGGCTCCGTATCGTAAAATGCGATGAATCCTTCTCTCTGATTTTTTTCTCCCTGAAAGTGAATATATGGAGTTGGAGTTGAGGTCGGTGGAGCGTCAGGGGGCCCACGAGGTAGGGGGCGCGCCCAGGGGGCAGGCGCGCCTTCACCCTCGTGGACAGGGTGTGGGCCCCCTAACGTGGATTTTTCTTCTAGTATTTTTTATATTTTCCAAAAAGATGTTCCGTGGAGTTTCAGGTCATTCCGAGAACTTTTGTTTCTGCACATAAATAACACCATGGAAAGTCTGCTGAAAATTGCGTCAGTCCGGGTTAGTTCCATTCAAATCATGCAAGTTAGAGTCCAAAACAAGGGCAAAAGTGTTTGGAAAAAGTAGATACGACGGAGACGTATCAACTCCCCAAGCTTAAACCTTTGCTTTTCCTCAACCAATTCAGTTGATAAACTGAAAGTGATAAAGAAAAACTTTTACAAACTCTGTTTGCTCTTGTTGTTGTAAATATGTAAAGCCAACATTCAAGATTTCAGCAAAGATTATGACTAACCATATTCGCAATAACATTTAGGTCTCATGTTTACTCATATCAATGGCATAATCAGCTAGCGAGCAATAATAATAAATCTCGGATGACAACACTTTTTCAAAATAATCATGATATGATATAACAAGATGGTATCTCGCTAGCCCTTTCTGAGACCGCAAAACATAAATGCAGAGCATCTTTAAAAATCAAGGACTGACTAGACATTGTAATTCATGGTAAAAGAGATCCAATCATAGTCATACCCAATATAAATTAATAGTAATGGATGCAAATGACAGCTGTGCTCTCCAGCTAGTGCTTTTTAATAAGAGGGTGATGACTCAACATAAAAGTAAATAGATAGGCCCTTCGCAGAGGGAAGCAGGGATTTGTAGAGGTGCTAGAGCTCGATTTTAAAGCAGAGATAAATAATATTTTGAGCGGCATACTTTCATTGTCAACATAACAACCAAGAGATGGCGATATCTTCCATGCTACACACATTATAGGCGGTTCCCAAACAGAATGGTAAAGTTTATACTCCCCCTCCACCAACAAGCATCAATCCATGGCTTGCTCGAAACAACGAGTGCCTCGACCTAGAAACAACCCTGGGGGAGTTTTGTTTGCGATTAATTTGATTTAGTTTGCATAAAGCATGGGACTGGGCATCCCGGTGACCAGCCATTTTCTCGTGAGTGAGGAGCGGAGTCCACTCCTCTTGAGAATAACCCGCCTAGCATGGAAGATACGGACTGCCCTAGTTGATACATGAGCTATTCAAGCATAGAAAACAGATTTCATTTGAAGGTTTAGAGTTTGGCACATACAAATTTACTTGGAACGACAGGTAGATACCGCATATAGGAAGGTATAGTGGACTCATATGGCATAACTTTGGGGTTTAAGGGATTGGATGCACAAGCAGTATTCCGCTTAGTACAAGTGAAGGCTAGCAAAAGACTGGGAAGCGACCAACCAGAGAGCAACAACAGTCATGAACATGCATTAAAATTAATAGACATTGAGTACAAGCATGAGTAGGATATAATCCACCATGAACATAAATATCATGAAGGCTATGTTGATTTGTTTCAACTACATGTGTGAACATGTGCCAAGTCGAGTCACTTAAATCATTCAAAGGAGGATACCACCCCACTATACCACATCACAATCATTTTAATAGCATGTTGGCATGCAAGGTAAACCATTATAACTCATAGCTAATCAAGCATGGCACGAGTAACTATGATCTCTAATTTTCATTGCAAACATGTTTATTCATAATAGGCTGCATCAGGAACGATGAACTAATCATATTTACAAAAACAAGAGAGGTCGAGTTCATACCAGCTTTTCTCATCTCAGTCAGTCCATCATATATCGTCATAATTGCCTTTCACTTGCACGCCAGAACGATGTGAATAATAATAAGAGTGCATGTGCATTGGACTAAGTTGGAATCTGCGAGCATTCAATAAACAGGAGAAGGGAAGGCAATATGGGCTCTTGGTTATATTAACAATAATGCATATAAGAGCCACTTCAACAATTTAATTATGGTCTTCTCCTATCGACCCCCCAAAAAAAGAAAAGAAATAAAACTATTTACATGGGAAAGCTCCCAACAAGCAAAAGAAGAACGGGAATTATTTTTGGGCTTTCTTTTTAATTATTACTACTACAGCAAGAAAGTAAACTAGCTAGAAGCTATTACTATTTTTTTTGGTTTTTCTTAAGATTTAACAAGCACACAAGAAGAAAGCAAGAAAAAATAAAATAAACTAGCATGTATATTACAGTGAAAGAGTATGAGCACCGACATCTAGCAATGAGTGTGTGTGAACATAAATGTAATGTCGGTGGGAAATACATACTCCCCCAAGCTTAGGATTTTGGCCTAAGTTGGTTTATTGCCATGGATGGCCTGGTGGATATCCATAGGTGTAGCCGGGGTTGTACTGCGATGCGGCGGCTATCGCCTCCTGAGCTGCAGCGTGGCGGCGAGTTGCCTCCGCCCTTCTTTCGTACTCATCTGCCTCCTCTCTGGTAATAACATATCTTCCTTTTGCCTGATAATCAAAGAAGGCAGGAACAGGGAGAGTAATACGAACAGCACGACGTCTGTCAAAGATTAAGCGATACTAGAGAGGTGATTCATTCCTCTCAACAAACTGGTGATGAACCATAGCATTAAAGTCTAGGTAAGCGGGAGGCAATTCAATATCATCATTACGTATGGTTACACCAAGAAAATCAGCTAAGCGGGTTGCATAAATTCCTCTGAAGAAATCTCCATTAAATCTACTATTATGCAACCTACGTGCAACAATGGCTCCCAAATTATAAGATTTGTCTCCTAACACAGCACTCCTAAGAATACTGAGGTCAGGGACACACATATGACATGCTTCATCTTTACCATTTATGCACCTACCTATGAAGAGAGCAAAATAATGTATAGCAGGAAAATGAATGCTCCCTATGGTAGCTTGTGCTATATCTCTAGATTCCCCCACAGTTATACTAGTAAGAAATTTTCTAAATTCAGATTTGCGAGGTTCACTAGCACTACCCCATTGTGGAAGTTTGCAAGCAGTGGTAAAATCATCTAAGTCCATCGTATAAGATTTTTCATAAAGATCAAACAGGACAGTTGGAGAATTGCGTGAAGATGAAAATTCAAACCTCCTCACAAAGGAACTAGTGAGATAGTGGTACTGGCAGCATTTTTCTGCCTCGAAGCTCACAAGATCAGCGTTACGCAAATATGCGTTAAATTCTTCCTTGATTCCCGCTCGATCCATAAAGTTTTCTGAAGGCCATACACAAGGCCACACTGGAGCGTCCCTTGGTGGCTCCTCGTCTGCATCACCAATTGCAAGCCTGGGTCCTTGCTTCCTTGAAGAACCACCTTGGTACATTTTCCTAAGCATATTTCTTCCTCTGAAAAATTTCTGGAATTTTTTGGTAACTTCAAATAAAAGTGAACCAAGCTCAACAAAATTGATAGCAACTACTCCTACAAGTGCCTAGAGCCTATATCATGCATTAGAACTAAAACTAATTGGACCAATGGAGGAGTCACATACCAAGGAACAATCCCCCCAAGTAGTTTTGTGAGAGGTGCTTTGAGCAAGGAGATCGAAAATCGCAGCAAAGTGAGCTAGAACTCGTGCTTGAGCTGGATAGTGATTTTTTGGGAGGAACAAGAAGTGTGTGGGTGCAGGAATAAGTGGAGGGGGGCAATCGTGGGCCCACGAGGCAGGGGGCGCGCCCAGGGGGTAGGGCGCGCCCTCCACCCTCGTGGACAGGTGCCAGCTCCCCCTGCTGTGTTCTCAGTTCCAGATATTCTCAAATATTTCAGAAAAAATCATATTTCAATTTTAGGGCATTTGGAGAACTTTTATTTTCGGGGTATTTTTATACTGTACGGATAAATCAGAAAACAGACAAGAAAATACTATTTTTACTTTATTTCATCTAAATAACAGAAAGTAAAGAGAGGGTACAGAAGGTTGTGCCTTCTAGTTTCATCCATCTCATGCTCATCAAAAGGAATCCACTAACAAGGTTGATCGGGTCTTATTAACAAACTCATTCCGAATAACATGGAACCAGAGAAATTTCGAATAACACTATGTTACCTCAACGGGGATATGCACATCCCCAATAATAAGAATATCATATTTCTTCTTGACAGTAGGAAGAGGAAATTCAAAACCTTCAATAATAATCGATGGAATTTTTCCAATAGAATTGATACTGTGGACTTGAGGTTGTTTCCTCGGAAAGTGTACCATATGCTCATTACCATTAACATGAAAAGTGACATTGCCTTTGTTGCAATCAATAACAGCCCCTGCAGTATTCAAAAAAGGTCTTCCAAGAATAATAGACATACTATCGTCCTCAGGAATATCAAGAATAACAAAGTCCGTTAAAATAGTAACGCTTGCAACTACAACAGGCACATCCTCACAAATACCGACAGGTATATCAGTTGATTTATCAGCCATTTGCAAAGATATTTCAGTAGGTGTCAACTTATTCAAATCAAGTCTACGATATAAAGAGAGAGGCATAACACTAACACCGACTCCAAGATCACATAAAGCAGTTTTAACATAGTTTCTTTTAATGGAGCATGGTATAGTTGGTACTCCTGGATCTCCAAGTTTCTTTGGTATTCCACCCTTAAAAGTATAATTAGCAAGCATGGTGGAAATTTCAGCTTCCGGTATCTTCCTTTTATTAGTAACAATTTCTTTCATATACTTAGCATAAGGATTCATTTTGAGCATATCAGTTAATCGCATACGCAAAAAGATAGGTCTAATCATTTCAGCAAAGCGCTCAAAATCCTCATCATCCTTTTTTGGATGGTTTGGGAGGAAAAGGCATGGGTTTCTGAACCCATGGTTCTCTTTCTTTACCATGTTTCCTAGCAACAAAGTCTCGCTTATCATAACTGTGACGCCCTCGATTCAATCGTACACTAATCATGCACGCAAATGTGTACGATCAAGATCAAGGACTCACGGGAAGATATCACAACACAACTCTAGACACAAATTAAAATAATACAAGCTTTATATTACAAGCCAGGGGCCTCGAGGGCTCGAATACATAAGCTTGAAAACACAAGAGTCAGCGGAAGCAACAATATCTGAGTACAGACATGAGTTAGACAAGTTTGCCTTAAGAAGGCTAGCACAAAAGCAACTACGATCGAAAAGGCAAGGCCTCCTGCTTGGGAGCCTCCTAACTACTCCTGGTCGTCAGCGACCTCCAATGTAGTAGTAGGCATCGGCGGTGACATCTGGCTCCTGGGCTCCGACATCTGGTTGCATCAACCGAAAAGAAGAAGAAAGGGGGAAAAGGGGTAGCAAAGCAACCGTGGGTACTCATCCAAAGTACTCGCAAGCAAGAATCTACACTACATATGCAACATTATCAAAGGAAGGCTGTATATGTGGACTGGGCTGCAGAAATGCTAGAATAAAGAGAAGGTCTAGACCTATCGAAGACTAGCATCTTCTGGAAACCACCATCTTGCAGCAACCGGAGGGAGTAGAGTAGCATAAAGTAAAGTAGTAGTACTAGTGTTATCAACCTCGGCCAGAGATCCTTTCTTGACTCCCTGCGAGAAAGCAATCCCAGAGCCATACTATCCAGTTATCATCACAAACAAATTCTCATCACCATCCAGTTCTCATCACAAGTATCTAGTTCTAATTGTATCGATCGGGATACAACTCCAAGTGTCCGTTACCGTAGGACAGGCTAGCGATAGATGTTTTCTTCCCTGCAGGGGTGCACCAACTTACCCACCACGCTCGATTAACTCCGGCTGGACACACTTTCCTGGGTCATGCCCGGCCTCGGCCAAACAATACGCCGCAACCCGACCTAGACTTAATAGAGAGGCCAGCACGCCGGACTAAACCTATGCCCCAGGGGTCATGGGCCATCACCCCGGGAACTCCTGCACGTTGCGTGGGCGGCCGGTGAGTAGACCTAGCTACCTCCTTCAACAAGGCAGGCGCTTACGCAGTCCAACCCGGCGCGCGCCGCTCAGACGCTGACGTCTATTAAGCTTCGGCTGATGCATACGACACAAAATGCCCATACTATGCCCACGTGATGGTTAGTGCTATCAGGACAGAGGCCCCTTGGATCAAATATCCAAATCGTAGTGGATTAGGAACGCGCGGTAACCAGCAGAGACTCACGAAAGATGTGACCCCGTTGCCCCGTCTCGAGGACTTACGGCAAGGGCTAGGAATGCCCGGCCACGCCTCGTAATTATCTCGCGGGCACCTTCCAGGTCCGCCCGACTCCACATCACTCGCAATTAAGCTCGCGCGGGTACCCCTCAGGGTCGACCCGTCTTTCCAAGTAACAATGGTAAAGTACAAGTATCCGTGTGTCCAAACATCAAGGGGAAAACCCAAGGAATCACCCCGATGAATTCCCCTAGATGTAATCATCAAGGTGAACGTAAGAGGATCCACCCTCGAGGTTCACACTTGAGGGGTTGCACGACAGAGTCATATCGGAAGTGGTTAAGGAGGAAATCACCCTCGATGACCACGACCAAATAGCTACACTACAGGTTAACATCAGAAGTGTTGTAGAGGTTTCACCCTCGACACTCGATAGTAACCTAGTAGTGTCGAGCAACTAAGGGGAAAGTGATGTGCGGTGCCGGGGCCTGGTCTTCGATCCCGTTGATCGGGTCTTCAATGATGAAGTAGGGGCAACAAGGACAAGGTGGGGGTCACTGATGTATCACTAACCAACCTATACTAAGCAGTTTAGGATAAGTAGGTAAGGTAAAACAGCAGATATAAAAGCAGGCTATGCATCAGAATAGGAGCAAACAATAACAGTAGCAAAATCTAATGCAAGCATGAGAGCATGGAATGCGCGATATCGGGATGATCAAAAGGGGGGGCTTGCCTGGTTGCTCTAGCAAGGAGGGGTCGTCATCGACGTAGTCGATCACAGGGGCATCAGCAGCGGTCTAGAGGTCTACCGGAGAAGAAGAGGGGGGAGAAACAGTAAATACACGCAAACATAAGCATAACAAGACAATAAGCGGTGCTAGAGGTGTTCTAACGCAGCGCTAGGCGATACTGGCGAAGGAGGATAACATCCGGGAAAGTTTTCCCTGTTCCGGACGTTTGTGAGACAGACGAACCGGAGGGGAAAAGTTCAACGTTCGCTATGCTAGGGACGTGTGATAGATGAACGGAGGGCGTATTCGGATTCGTCTCGTCGTTCTGAGCAACTTTCATGTACAAAGTATTTTAATCTGAGTTACGAATTATTTTATATGAATTTCTAAAGTTTTAAGCAAAATCCTGAAAATCCCTCAAATTCTGCTAAGTCTGAGAATTCGCCAGTTTTAAACATCTTCTAGCTGTTTTCAAAAGACTACAACTATGGATCTGTACCTCCTATGATTTTGTGCCTTATATCAATTTTGAGCATTTTTCTGTGATCTACAAGATAGTAGCACTTTCATCTCTGTTAGAGTGCATTTGCTTGATCATCAACAGCTCTGAAGTAGCTATGAAATTAAAGCTGTTTTTGGCTTTTCTATTAAGAGAACATAGAACTTTGTGATTTTCATTGGATTTAATCCATACATCAATTGGATTTGGTCCAATGCAAACCTTTGGACCATGTCAAGTGTACTACCTCCCCATAATTGTTTTAGTCCTGTTAGTAGTCGTTTAGCCAGAGTTTAGGGGCTGTCCAGGGGGTTACACGGTGTGAAATTAGAAAAGCTAGCTAGTAGCTACAGTAGCTAGAAGTACAGAGTATAGAAAGCAGCGGCATTAGTAGGAACTGTAGGATGCAGCAGCAGGTGCATCAACGGGCAGCCGCGCTGCGAGCAGCATCAGGCGATGGCGAGGCCACGCACGGGCGCAAGCAGAGACGGGGCGCGGCAAGAGCGTGGGCAGGCGCACGCGGGGTTCGGCCGGGCGCGGCGAGCGGCGACACGCGAGCAGTGAGGCGCGGTAGGCAGCGGCGAGCGGTCACGACCAGGGCGGCAGTGCACGCGGGCGTCGGCAGCAGTGCGGGAGGAGCAACGGGCCGCGGCGGTCATCGCGGCAGCAGCAGGCCGCGGCGAAGCTACACGCAGGCGCGCGCGTACAGCAGCAGCGCAGGAGCAGCAGCCGCACGTACGCGTACACACTACACAGGGGGGGTTCAGGCACGACGGTTATGGCGGCCTACGGCGTCCAAATCGAAGAGGAGAAGGGGAATTTGGAACGCGGTGCTCACCGTGGAGGCACATGGAGGGCCGTTGAGGGCTTAGAAGCGCAGAGGCGGTCAGAGTCGACGGAGAGGGCCGGCGACCGAAGCGGACGGAGGGGAAGAAGAAGACGGCGTTGGCGGTGCTTCTGGGCTTCGATCCGATGGTGAGGAAGAAGAAGACGAAGGTTGCGTGCTTCTGGACATCGCAGAACGACCAACGATGGCCGGTGGCCATGCGACGACGGCCCGCTCGGGTGAGGAGGGGGGGGGGGGGGGGGGGGGGGGGGGGGGGGGGGGGGGGGGGGGGGGATCTCGGGGCCTTATCCCCATCACCGGAGCGTCGCTGGTGAGGTGGTTCGATGGGAGCCTCGCCCCTGTAGCGACGCGCCTGTGGAACAGGACGGCCGACCGAGTGAGGGGTGGGCTAATGGGCTGGCGCGGCTGGGCTGAGGCCCAAGGGACAGGGGGCTCTCTCCTTCTTTTTCTTTTCTTTGATTTCTGTTTCTTTTTAAACAGAGATGGGTAAGTAAATATTGGGCATGCTATTTACTTAGAAACAAAATATGGGAAGTACCCCTTTTTATTCCATGTGATCTTAGACAGTGCCACAATTATTTTGGAGACCATAAGAATTCATTTGGTAATTTTCATAAATAGGATAACATTAAAAAAAGCTGAATTGGTGCTGTTATAATTGCTAATGCTCACCTTTGCACAAAAGTGATGTTGTATTCCTTAACAAATAATTGTTATGGATTTTTTTGACAAATGATGAACATTTTTCCAGCAACTTTTGAGCTACTTCAAACTTCACTTGAATTTGAATTGACTGGAATTTCAAATGGGATATCGAACAAAGGTGATTAAGCACTGTTTGGAAAAATGATTAGTTTAATCACAGAGGGTTACTGTAGCAAGGCACTGGGGGTGTTACAATAACGTTGATTCTTTGATTGTGGGTTATCAAGATCAACAGCAGGTTCAATTTCTACATCATTGTCATTACTAGGTTGAGCATCATCATGAACATCATTATTGACATTTTCATTAGGTTCATGTTCATTACCAGATTGTGTTTCGGCATCCGAAATAGAGATATCATTTGGATTCTCAGGCGGTTCAGCAATAGGTTCACTAGAAGCATGCAAAGTCCTATCATTTTTCTTTTTCTTCTTTTTAGAAGGACTAGGTGCATCTATATTATTTCTGTGAGAATTTTGCTCAATTCTCTTAGGGTGGCCTTCAGGATACAATGGTTCCTGAGTCATCCTACCAGTTCTAGTAGCCACTCTAACAGCATAATCATTTTTCTTACTATTCAATTTATTGAGCAAATCATTTTGAGATTTAAGTACTTGTTCTACTTGAGTTGTAACCATAGAAGCATGTTTACTAATGAGTTTAAGTTCACCTTTAACTCTAGACATATAATCACCCAAGTGCTCAAGCATATTTGAATTGTATTTCAGTTGTCTACCAAAATAAGCATTACAGTTCCTTGTTTGACAATAAAATTATCAAACTCTTCTAAGCATTGTCTAGAAGACTTATAGTGAGGAATATCACCTTCATCAAATCTATAGAGAGAATTTACCTTTACTACCTGTGTCGGGTTATCAAGACCATGAGTTTCTTCAATAAGTGATGAATTAAGATCATATGTTTCTTCAACGGGCGGTAAATTAAGACCATGTATTTCTTCAATAGGAGGTAAATTCTTAAAATCTTCAACTTTAATACCCTTTTCTTTTATAGATTTCTTTGCCTCTTGCATATCTTCAGGACTGAGGAATAGAACACCTCTTTTCTTCGGAGTTGGTTTAGGAATAGGCTCAAGAATTGGCTCAGGAGCTGGCTCAGGAAGTGTCCAATTATTTTCATTTGTCAACATATTATTTAATAGAATTTCAGCTTCATCCGGTGTTCTTTCCCTGAAAACAGAACCAGCACAACTATCCA
Source organism: Triticum urartu (assembly GCF_003073215.2). Lineage (NCBI taxonomy): Eukaryota > Viridiplantae > Streptophyta > Magnoliopsida > Poales > Poaceae > Triticum > Triticum urartu. The sequence goes on along the minus strand of NC_053028.1, from coordinate 648,399,910 downwards.
GGTAATCTCTGGAAGCATCGGTTAGTCCATTATAAAAGATATCAAGTATTTCATTTTTCTTAAGAGGATGATCAGGCAAAGCATTAAGTAATTTGAGAAGCCTCCCCCAAGCTTGTGGGAGACTCAATTCTTCAATTTGCACAAAATTGTATATATCCCTTAAAGCAGCTTGTTTCTTATGAGCAGGGAAATATTTAGCAGAGAAGTAATAAATCATATCCTGGGGACTACGCACACAACCAGGATCAAGAGAATTAAACCAGATCTTAGCATCACCCTTTAATGAGAATGGAAATATTTTAAGGATATAAAGGTAGTGAGATTTCTCATCATTAGTAAACAGGGTGGCTATATCATTTAATTTAGTAAGATGTGCCACAACAGTTTCAGATTCATAGCCATGAAAAGGATCAGATTCAACCAAAGTAATTACATCAGGATCAACAAAGAATTCATAATCCTTATCAGTAACACAGATAGGTGAAGTAGAAAAAGCAGGATCAGGTTTCATTCTAGCATTAAGAGATTGCTGCTTCCATTTAGCTAATAACCTCTTGAGCTCCTATCTATCTTTGCAAGCTCAAATAGCTATAGCAGCTTCTTTTTCCAAAACATAACCCTCAAGAATAACAGGCAATTCATAATTATTAGGGGGAGAATCTTCATCATCACTTTCTTCAATATTATAAATAATTTCATTCTCCCTAGCCCTAGCAAGTTGTTCATCAAGAAATTCACCAAGTGGCATAGTAGTATCAAGCATAGAAGCAGTTTCATCATAAGTATCATGCATAGCAGAAGTGGCATCATCAATAACATGCGACATATCAGAACGAATAGCAGAAACAAGTTTAGGTGTCGCAAGCTTACTCAAAACAGAAGGTGAATCAAGTGAAGAGCTAGATGGTAGTTCCTTACCTCCCCTCGTAGTTGAGGGATAAATTGTTATTTTAGCGTCTTTCAAGTTCTTCATAGTGACCAGCAGATATAAATCCCAAGTGACTCAAAGAATAGAGCTATGCTCCCCAGCAACGGCGCCGGAAAATAGTCTTGATAACCCACAAGTATAGGGGATCGCAATAGTTTTCGAGGGTAAAGTATTCAACCCAAATTTGTTGATTTGACACAAGGGGAGCCAAAGAATATTCTCAAGTATTAGCAGTTGAGTTGTCAATTCAACCACACCTGGATAACTTAGTATTTGCAGCAAAGTATTTAGTAGCAAAGTAATATGGAAGTAACGATAACAGAAGCAAAAGTATTATTTTTGGGTTTTGTAGTGATTGTTACAGTAGCAACGGAAAAGTAAATAAGCAAAGAACAGTATGTGAAAAGCTCGTAGGCATTGGATCAGTGATGGAGAATTATGCCGGATGCGGTTCATCATGTAACAGTCATAACATAGGGTGACACAAAACTAGCTCCAGTTCATCAATGTAATGTAGGCATGTATTCCGAATATAGTCATACGTGCTTATGGAAAAGAATTTGCATGACATCTTTTGTCCTACCCTCCCGTGGCAGCGGGGTCCTAATGGAAACTAAGGGATATTAAGGCCTCCTTTTAATAGAGTACCGGAACAAAGCATTAACAATAGTGAATACATGAACCCCCCAAACTACGGTCATCACCGGGAGTTGTCCCGATTATTGTCACTTCGGGGTTGCCGGATCATAACACATAGTAGGTGACTATAGACTTGCAAGATAGGATCAAGAACTCACATATATTCATGAAAACATAATAGGTTCACATCTGAAATCATGGCACTCGGGCCCTAGTGACAAGCATTAAGCATAGCAAAGTCATAGCAACATCAATCTCAGAACATAGTGGATACTAGGGATCAAACCCTAACAAAACTAACTCGATTACATGATAGATCTCATCCAACCCATCACCGTCCAGCAAGCCTACGATGGAATTACTCACGCACAGCGGTGAGCATCATGAAATTGGTGATGGAGGATGGTTGATGATGACGACGACGACGAATCCCCCTCTCCGGAGCCCTGAACGGACTCCAGATCAGCCCTCCCGAGAGGTTTTAGGGCTTGGCGGCGGCTCCGTATCGTAAAACGCGATGAATCCTTCTCTCTGATTTTTTCTCCCCAAAAGTGAATATATGGAGTTGGAGTTGAGGTCGGTGGAGCGTCAGGGGGCCCACGAGGTAGGGGGCGCGCCCAGGGGGGCAGGCGCGCCCCCACCCTCGTGGATAGGGTGTGGGTCCCCTGATGTGGATTTTTCTTCCAGTATTTTTAATATTTTCCAAAAAGATGTTCCGTGGAGTTTCAGGTCATTCCGAGAACTTTTGTTTCTACACATAAATAACACCATGGAAAGTGTGCTGAAAACAGCGTCAGTCCAGGTTAGTTCCATTCAAATCATGCAAGTTAGAGTCCAAAACAAGGGCAAAAGTGTTTGGAAAAGTAGATACAACGGAGACATATCATGCCACTTCTGCTATGCATGATACTTATGATGAAACTACTTCTATGCTTGATACTACTGTGCCACTTGGTGAATTTCTTGATGAATAGCTTGCTAGGGCTAGAGAGAATGTAATTATTGAAACTTATAATATTGATGAAAGTGATGATGAAGATTCCCCCCCTAGATATGAATTGCCTGTTGTGCCCGAGGGTTATGTTATGGATGAAGAAACTGCTAGAGACTTTCTTGCTTGCAATGATAGAAGTGATCTTAAGAAATTATTAGCTAAGTTGAAAGAAAAATCTCTGAATGCTAGAATGAAATATGACCCTGCTTTTGCTACTTCACCTATCTTTATTACTGATAAGGATTATGATTTCTCTGTTAACGCTGAGATAATTACTTTGATTGAATCTGATCCTTTCTATGGCTATGAATCTGAAACTGTTGTGGCACATCTTACTAAACTAAATGATATAGCCACCCTGTTCACTAATGATGAGAAAACTCGCTACTACTATATCCTTAAATTATTTCCGTTCTCATCAGAGGGTGATGCTAAGATATGGTTTAATTCTCTTGATCCTGGTTGTGTGCGTAGTCCCCAGGATATGATTTATTACTTCTCTGCTAAATATTTCCCCGCTCATAAGAAACAAGCTGCCTTAAGGGAAATATATAATTTTATGCAAATTGAAGAAGAGAGTCTCCCACAAGCTTGGGGGAGGCTTCTCCAATTACTTAATGCTTTGCCTGATCATCCTCTCAAGAAAAATGAAATACTTGATATCTTTTATAATGGACTAACCGATGCTTCCAGAGACCACCTGGATAGTTGTGCTGGTTGTGTTTCCAGGGAAAGAACTGTTGATCAAGCTGAAATTCTATTGGATAATATGTTGACCAATGAAAATAATTGGACACTTCCTGAACCAACTCCTAAGCCAACTCCGAATAAAAGGGGTATTCTATTTCTCGGTCCTGAAGATATGCAAGAGGCAAAGTAATCTATGAAGGAAAATGGTATAAAAGCTGAAGATGTTAAGAATTTACCTCCTGTTGAAGAAATACATGGTCTTAATTCATCACCTATTGAAGAAACACACGGTCTTGATAACCCGACACAGGTAGTAAAGGTAAACTCTCTCTATAGATATGATAAAGCTGAAATCCCTCCTGCTAAGTTTGCTAGCCAATGTTCGGATGAGTTTGATAACTTTATGGTTAAGCAAGAAGATTTTAATGCATATTTTGGTAGACAACTGAAACACAATGCTTATATGATCGAACAATTGGGTGATTATATGGCTAGTATTAAAGGTGAACTGAAACTCATTAGTAAACATGCTTCAATGATTACCACTCAAGTAGAACAAGTACTTAAGGCTCAGAATGATTTGCTCAATGAATTACATAGTAATAAGAATGATTATGCTATTAGAGTTATGACTAGAGGCGGTAAAATGACTCAGGAACCTTTGTATCCTGAGGGCCACCCTAAGAGAATTGAGCAAGATTCTCAGAAAATTAATGTTGAAGCACCTAGTCCTTCTAAGAAGAAGAAAAAGAAAAATGATAGGACTTTGCATGCTTCTAGTGAACCTGTTGTAGACACACCTGAAAATCCCAATAATATTTCAATCTCTGATGCTGAAACACAATCTGGTGATGAACACGAACCTAGTGATAATGTTAATGATAATGTTCATGTTGATGCTCAACCTAGCAATAATAATGATGTAGAGATTGAACCTGCTGTTGATCTTGATGACCCACAATCAAAGAATCAACGTTATGATAAGAGAGACTTTGTTGCTAGGAAGCACGGTAAGGAAAGAGAACCATGGGTTCAGAAACCCATGCATTTCCCTCCAAAACCATCCAAGAAAAAGGATGATGAGGATTTGAGTGCTTTGCTGAAATGATTAGACCTATCTTTTTGCATATGCGTTTGACTGATATGCTTAAAATGAATCCTTATGCTAAGTACATGAAGGATATTGTTACAAATAAGAGAAAGATACCGGAAGCTGAAATTTCCACCATGCTTTCTAATTATACCTTTAAGGGTGGAATACCTAATAAACTTGGAGATCCAGGAGTACCCACTATACCTTGCTCCATTAAAAGAAACTATGTTAAAACTGCTTTATTGATCTTGGAGCCGGTGTTAGTGTTATGCCTCTCTCTTTATATCGTAGACTTGATTTGAATAAGTTGACACCTACTGAAATATCTTTGCAAATGGCCGATAAATCAACTGCTATACCTGTCGGTATTTGTGAGGATGTGCCTGTTGTGGTTGCAAACGTTACTATTTTAACGGACTTTGTTATTCTTGATATTCCCGAGGACGATAGTATGTCGATTATCCTTGGTAGACCCTTTTTGAATACTGCAGGGGCTGTTATTGATTGCAACAAAGGCAATGTCACTTTTCATGTTAATGGTAATGAGCATACGGTACACTTTCCGAGGAAACAACCTCAAGTCCACAGTATCAATTCTATTGGAAAAATTCCATCGATTATTATTGGAGGTTTTGAATTTCCTCTACCTACTGTCAAAAAGAGATATGATATTCTTATTGTTGGGGATGTGCATATCCCCGTTGAGGTAACATAGTGTTATTTGAAATTTCTCCGATTCCATGTTATTCGGAATGAGTTTGTTAACAAGACTTGATCAACCTTGTTAGTGGATTCCTTTTGATGACCATGAGATGGATGAAGTTAGAAAGCACAACCTTCTGTACCCTTCTTTTACTTTCTGTTATTTACATTAAATAAAGCAAAAATATCTGTCTGTTTTCTGAATTATCCGTGCAATAAAAAATACCCCGAAAATAAAAGTTCTCCAAATGCCCCGAAAATGAAATATGATTTTTTCTGAAATATTTGAGAATATCTGGCATTGAGAACACATCAGGGGGAGCAAGCACCTGCCACGAGGGTCCAGAGCGCGCCCCCTGCCTCGTGGGCCCATGGTGGCTCCCCTCCACTTATTCCAGCCACCACACACTCCTTCTTCCTCCCAAACAAGACACCAACCAGCTCAAGCACGAGTTCTTGCTCATCTTGCTGCGATTTTCGATCTCCTTGCTCAAAGCTCCACTCACAAAACTACTTTGGGAGATTGTTCTTCGGTATGTGAATCCTACAATGGTCCAATTATTTTTTGTTCTAGTGCTTTATTCATTGCAAATTTTTGCTGCCTAGGTGACCCTGTTCTTGAGCTTGCATGGCAAATTTATATGGTCCCAAGTAGTTCTAATGCATGATATAGTCTCTAGGCACTTGTGGGAGTAGTTGCTATCAATTTTATTGAGTTTGGTTCACTTTTATATTAAGTTACTAAAATTTTCAGAAATTTTTCAAAGGAAGAAATATGTTTAGGAAAATGTATCAAGGTGGTTCTTCAAGGAAGCAAGGACCCATGCTCGCAATACGTGATGCGGACGATGAACCACCAAGAGAAGCTCAAGTGCGGCCTTGTGAATGGCCGTCAGAAGATTTCATGGTCCAAGCAGGAATTAAGGAAGAATTGGACGCATATGTGCTTAATGCTGAACTCGAGGGCTTCGTGCGAGATAAGTGCCCTCAATACTATCACCTAACTAATTCCTTTGTGAGAAGGTTCAAAATTTCATCTTCGCGTAATTCTCACACTGTCCTATTTGATATCTATGGCCAATCTTATACTATGGACTTAGAGGATTTTAGTACTGCCTGCAAACTTCCACAATGGGGTAGCATTAGTGAACCTCGCAAATATGAGTTTAGAGATTTTCTCGCTAGTATTACAGTGGGGGAATCTAGAGATGTAACACAAGCTACCATAGGGAGCATTCATTTTCCTGCTATACATTATTTTGCTCTCTTCATAGGTAGGTGCATAAATGGTAAGGATGAAGCATGTCACATGTGTGTCCCTGACCTTAGTGTTCTTAAGAGTGCTGTTTTAGGAGATAAACAATATAATTTGGGGGCTATTGTTGCACGGAGGTTGCATAATAATGGTTTAAGTGGAGACTTTTTTGGGGGAATTTATGCAACCCGTGTAGCTAATTTTCTTGGGATACCCATACATGAAAGTGATATAGAATTGCCTCCCACTTATCTAGGATATGAGGCTGTGGTTCGCGATCAGTTTATTGAGAGGAATAAACAACCTCTCCAGTACTGACTAATGTTTGACAGGCGTCGCCTTTTCCATGTTTCTCTCCCTGCTCCTACTTTCTTTGACTTTCAGGCAAAACAGAGATATTTTATAACCAGAGAGGAGGCGGACGAGTATAAGAGGAGGACGGAGATAGCCCGCCTACAAGCAGCACCTCATGAGGCAATAGCTGCCACATCACAGTATGACCCCAACTACAACTTTGGATATCCGCCAGGCCAGCCGTGGCAGTAGACGAACTTAGGCCAAGAGCCTAAGATTGGGGGAGTACGTATTTCTCACCGACATTACATTCATGTTCGCACAATCATTCTAGTTGTCGGTGCTCATACTTTTTCATTGTACTATCCATGCTAGTTTATTTTCTTTTTCTCGCTTTCTTCTTGTGTGTTTAATAAACCTTAAGAAAAAACAAAAAAATAGTTGTAGCTTTTAGCTAGTTTACTTTCCATGCTTGTAGTAGTAATAATTAAAAGGAAACCCAAAAAGATTTCTTGTTCTTCTTTTGTTTCTTGGGATCTTTCCCGTGTAAATAGTTTTATTTCTTTTCTTTTCTTTGGGGGCCGAGAGGAGAAGACCATAATGAAAATGCTGAAGTGGCTCTTATATGCATTATTGTTGATTTAATCAAGAGCCCATATTACCTTGTCTTCTCCTTTGTATCAGATGCCTGCAGATTCCAGCTTAGTCCAATGCACGTGCATTATTATTATTATTCACACCTAATACGTCCATTTTGCATCATGCTTTTATATCAATATTTATTGCATTTTGGGCTGTTATTACACGTTATGTCACAATACTTATGCCTATTCTCTCTTATTTTACAAGGTTTACATGAAGAGGGAGAATGCCGGCAGCTGGGATTCTGGGCTTGAAAAGGAGCAAATATTAGAGACCTATTCTGCACAGCTCCAAAAGTCCTGAAACTTCACGGAAGTCATTTTTGGAATTAATAAAAAATACCAAGCGAAGAAACTACCAGGGGGCCACACCCTAGCCACAAGGGTGGGAGGCGCGCCCTACCCCCTGGGCGCGTCCCCCTGCCCCGTGGGCCCCCTGGCAGGCCTCCGGTGCCCATCTTCTGCTATATGAAGTCTTTCGTCCGAGGGAAATTCATAAGCAAGCTTTCGAGAAGAAACTCCGCCGCCACGAGGTGGAACCTTGGTGGAACCAATCTAGGGCTCTGACAGAGCTGTTCTGCCGGGGTAACTTCCCTTCGGGAGGGGGAAATCATCGCCATCATCATCACCAACGATCCTCTCATCGGGAGGGGGTCAATCTCCATCAACATCTTCACCAGCACCATCTCCTCTCAAACCCTAGTTCATCTCTTGTATCCAATCTTTGTCCCAAAGCCTCAGATTGGTACCTGTGGGTTGCTAGTAGTGTTGATTACTCCTTGTAGTTGATGCTAGTTGGTTTATTTGGTGGAAGATCATATGTTCAGATCCATTATGCACATTAATACCCCTCTGATTATGAACATGAATATTCTTTCAGAGTAGTTACGTTTGTTCCTGAGGACATGGGAGAAGTCTTGCTATTAGTAGTCATGTGAATTTGGTATTCGTTCGATATTTTGATGAGATGTATGTTGTCTTTCCTCTAGTGGTGTTATGTGAACGTCGACTACATGACACTTAACCATTATTTGGGCCTAGAGGAAGGCATTGGGAAGTAATAAGTAGATGATGGGTTGCTAGAGTGACAGAAGCTTAAACCCTAGTTTATGCGTTGCTTCATAAGGGGCTGATTTGGATCCATATGTTTCATGCTATGGTTAGGTTTACCTTAATACTTCTTTTGTAGTCGCGGATGCTTGCAATAGGAGTTAATCATAAGTGGGATGCTTGTCCAAGTAAGGACAACACCCAAGCACCGGTCCACCCACATACCAAATTATCAAAGTAACGAACGCGAATCATATGAGCGTGATGAAAACTAGCTTGACGATAATTCCCATGTGTCCTCGGGAGCATTTTCCTTCATATAAGAAATTGTCCAGGCTTGTCCTTTGCTAAAAAAAGGATTGGTCCATCTTGCTGCACTTTATTTACAATTGTTACTTGTTACCCGTTACAAATTACCTTATCACAAAACTATCTGTTACCGATAATTTCAGTGCTTGCGGAGAATACCTTGCTGAAAACCGCTTATCATTTCCTTCTGCTCCTCGTTGGGTTCGACACTCTTACTTATCGAAAGGACTACGATAGATCCCCTATACTTGTGGGTCACCAAGACTCTTTTTTGGCGCCGTTGCCGAGGAGTGAAGCGCCTTTGGTAAGGAAAATTTTATATAGTGTGCTGAAATTTACTGTCACTTGTTACTATGGAGAGTAATCCTCTGAGGGGCTTGTTCGGGGTATCTTCACCCCGACCAGTAGAGCAAAGAGTTGCTCCTCATCCTACTGAACCTACCGAAAATGTTTACTTTGAAATTCCTTCAGGTATGATAGAGAAACTGCTAGCTAATCCTTTTGCAGGAGATGGAACATTGCATCCCGATTTACACCTAGTCTATGTGGATGAAGTTTGTGGATTATTTAAGCTTGCAGGTATGCCCGATGATGTTATCAAGAAGAAGGTATTCCCTTTATCTTTGAAGGGAGATGCATTGACATGGTATAGGCTATGTGATGATATGGGATCATGGAACTACAAACGATTGAAATTGGAATTTCATCAGAAGTTTTATCCTATGCATCTTGTTCATCGTGATCGTAATTATATATATAATTTTTGGCCTCGCGAAGGATAAAGCATCGCTCAAGCTTGGGGGAGGCTTAAGTCAATGTTATATTCATGCCCCAATCATGAGCTCTCAAGAGAAATGATTATTCAAAAATTTTATGCTCGGCTTTCTCTCAATAATCGCTCCATGCTCGATACTTCTTGTACTGGCTCTTTTATGATGAAGACTATTGAATTCAAATGGGATTTATTGGAAAGAATTAAATGCAACTCTGAAGATTGGGACCTCGACGAAGGTAAGGAGTCAGGTATAACACCTAAGTTTGATTGTGTTAAATCTTTTATGGATACCGATGCTTTCCGTGAATTTAGCACTAAATATGGACTTGACTCTGAGATAGTAGCTTCTTTTTGTGAATCCTTTGCTACTCATGTTGATCTCCCTAAGGAGAAGTGGTTTAAATATAATCCTCCCATTGAAGTAAAAGTAGTTGCACCTATTAAAGTTGAAGAAAAGACTATCACTTATAATGATCCTGTCGTTCCTACTACTTATATTGAGAAACCACCTTTCCCTGTTAGAATAAAGGATCATGCTAAAGCTTAAACTGTAGTCAATAAAAGTAATATTAGGACACACTATGGTTAAAGATCTCTTGGCTGATAATATCGATGGGCATTATTTACTTCTGTGATGAGACTGCTAGAATTGCTAAACCTGGTGCTAAAGATAAACATAGACCTGTGGTAGGCATGCCTGTTATTTTGTTAAAATAGGAGATCATTGTTATCATGGCTTGTGTGATATGGGTGCTAGTGCTAGTACAATACCTCATTCTTTATATAAAGAAATTATGCTTGATATTGCACCTGCTGAGATAGAAGATATCGATGGTATAATTAAGCTTGCCAATAGAGATACTATTTCACCAATTGGGATTGTTAGAGATGTTGAAGTCTTGTGTGGGAAGGTTAAATATCCTGCTGATTTTCTTGTTCTTGGTTCCCCACAAGATAGCTTTTGTCCCATTATATTTGGTAGACCCTTCTTGAACACCGTTAATGCTAGGATAGACAGCGAAAAGGATGTTGTTACTATTGGTTTGGATGATATGTCTCATGAGTTTAATTTTTCCAAATTTCGTAGACAACCCCGTGATGAGGAATTGCCTAGTAAGGATGAAATTATTGGTCTTGCTTCTATTGTTGTGCCTCCTAGTGATCCTTTAGAACAATATTTGCTAGACCATGAAAATGATATGTTTATGAATGAAAGAAGGGAAATAGATGAAGTATTCTTCAAACAGGGACCTATTCTGAAACACAACTTGCCTGTTGAAACCCTAGGGGGTCCTCCTCCACCCAAGGGTGATCTGTGTTTGAGCTTAAACCATTGCCTGATACTCTTAAATATGCTTATCTTGATGAAAAGAAGATATATCCTGTTATTATTAGTGCTAGCCTTTCAGAGCATGAAGAAAAGAAATTATTGAACACTCTGAAGAAGCACCGTGCTGCTATTGGATATACTCTTGATGATCTAAAGGGCATTAGTCCCACACTATGTCAACACAGAATAAATTTGGAGAAAGACGCCAAACCAGTTACTGATCATCAATGACGGCTAAATCCTAAGATGAAAGAAGTGGTAAGAAAGGAAATATTAAAGCTCCTTGAAGCAGGTATAATTTATCCCGTTGCTGATAGCCAGTGGGTAAGTCTTGTCCATTGTGTCCCTAAGAAGGGAGGTATTACCATCGTTCCTAATGATAAAGATGAATTTATTCCACAAAGAATTATTACAGGTTATAGGATGGTAATTGATTTTTGCAAATTAAATAAAGCTACTAAAAAAGATCTTTACCCTTTGCCTTTCATTGATTAAATGCTAGAAAGATTGTCCAAACATACACATTTTTGCTTTCTATATGGTTACTCTGGTTTCTCTCAAATACCTGTGTCAGCTGATGATCAAGAAAAGACTACTTTTACTTTCCCTTTCGGTACCTTTGCTTATAGACGTATGCCTTTTAGTTTATGTAATGCACCTGCTACCTTTCAAAGATGCATGATGGCTATATTCTCTGACTTTTGTGAAAGATTTGTGAGGTTTTCATGGATGATTTCTCCGTTTATGGATCCTTTTTTGATGATTGCCTGAGCAACCCTGATCGAGTTTTGCAGAGATGTGAAGAAACTAATCTTGTCTTGAATTGGGAGAAGTGCCACTTTATGGTTAATGAAGGCATTGTCTTGGGACATAAAATTTCTGAAAGAGGTATTGAAGTTGATAAAGCTAAAGTTGATGCTATTGAAAAGATGTCGTGTCCCATGGACATCAAAGGTATAAGAAGTTTCCTTGGTCATGCCGGTTTTTATAGGAGGTTCATTAAGGACTTCTCAAAAATTTCTCGGCCTCTGACTAATCTATTACAAAAAGATATCCCTTTTGTCTTTGATGATGATTGTGTAGAAGCATTTGAAATACTGAAGGAAGCATTAATTTCTGCACCTATTATTCAGCCACCTGATTGGAATTTACCCTTTGAAATTATGTGCGATGCTAGTGATTATGCTGTAGGTGCTGTTCTAGGACAAAGAGTTGATAAGAAATTAAATGTTATTCAATATGCTAGTAAAACTCTAGACAGTGCTCAGAGAAATTATGCTACTACTGAAAAAGAATTCTTAGCAGTTGTATTTGCTTGTGATAAGTTCAGACCTTATATTGTTGATTCTAAAGTAACTATTCGCACAGATCATGCTGCTACTAAATATCTTATGGAAAATAAAGATGCTAAGCCTAGACTTATTAGATGGGTTCTCCTACTACAAGAATTTGATATGCATATTATAGATAGAAAGGGAGCTGAGAACCCCGTTGCAGACAACTTGTCTAGGTTAGAGAATGTTCTTGATGACCCACTACCTATTGATGATAGCTTTCCTGATGAACAATTAGCTGTCATAAATGCCTCTCGTACTACTCCATGGTATGCTGATTATGCTAATTACATTGTTGCTAAATTTATACCACCTAGTTTCACATACCAGCAAAAGAAAAAGTTTTTCTATGATTTAAGACACTACTTCTGGGATGACCCACATCTTTATAAAGAAGGAGTAGATGGTGTTATTAGACATTGTATACCTGAGCATGAACAGGAACATATCCTACGCAAGTGTCATTCCAAGGCCTATGGAGGACACCACGCTAGAGATAGAACTGCACATAAGATATTGCAATTCGGTTTTTATTGGCCTACTCTCTTCAAGGATGCTCGTAAGTTTGTCTTATATTGGGATGAATGTCAAAGGATTGGTAATATTAGTAGACGTCAGGAAATGCCTATGAATTATTCACTCGTTATTGAACCATTCGATGTTTGGGGCTTTGATTATATGGGACCGTTTCCTTCCTCTAATGGGTATACACATATTTTAGTTGCTGTTGATTACGTTACTAAGTGGGTAGAAGCTATTCCAACTAGTAGTGTTGATCATAACACCTCTATTAAGATGCTTAAAGAAGTTATTTTTCTGAGGTTCGGAGTCCCTAGATATTTAATGACTGATGGTGGTTCACATTTTATTCATGGTGCTTTTCGTAAAATGATCGCTAAGTATGATGTTAATCATAGAATTGCATCTCCTTATCACCCACAGTCTAGTGGTCAAGTAGAATTGAGTAATAGAGAACTCAAATTAATTTTGCAAAAGACTGTTAATAGATCTAGAAAGAATTGGTCCAAGAAACTTGATGATGCATTATGGGCCTATAGAAATGCATATAAAAATCCTATGGGTATATCTCCGTATAAAATGGTTTATTGAAAAGCATGTCACTTACCTCTCGAATTAGAACATAAGGCATATTGGGCCATTAAAGAGCTCAACTATGATTTCAAACTTGCCGGTGAGAAGAGGTTATTTGACATTAGCTCTCTTGATGAATGGAGAATCCAAGCTTATGAGAATGCCAAACTGTTTAAAGAGAAGGTTAAAAGATGGCATGACAAAAGCATACAAAAGCTTGAGTTTAATGTAGGTGATTATGTGTTGCTATTCAACTCTCATTTAAGATTCTTTGCAGGAAAAATTCTCTCTAAATGGGAAGGTCCTTACGTTATCGAGGAGGTCTATCGTTCCAGTGCCATAAAAATCAACAACTTCGAAGGCACAAATCCAGAGGTGGTGAACGGTCAAAGAATCAAACATTATATCTCAGGTAATCCCATAAATGTTGAAACTAATATTATTGAAACCGTAACATCGGAGGAATACATAAGGGGCACTTTCCAGAACGTTTCAGACTCCGAAAAGGAATAGGTATGTGGTACGGTAAGTAAACCGACTCCAAAACAGTTCTAATGGCAATTTTTCTCCGTTTTGGAATATTTAAGAAAATAGGAAAATAAGAAGTAGTCCGGGAAGGACACGAGGCTTCCATGAGGGTGGGAGGCGCGCCCTACCCCCCTGGGCATGCCCCCTGCCTCGTGGGCACCTCGTGCGTCTCCGGACTCCGTTTTTTTGCACGATACTTCTTTTGGTCGGTAAAAATTCATTATATAATCTCCCGATGGTTTTGACCACCGTATCACGCAAACATCCTCCAATTTTGTTTCGAGCTGTTTCTGCCGCAGATTAGAGCAAGATGTCTTCTCAAGAATCAGTTGGGGAGAGTCGGGTGTCTCATCCGACACCAGGTCCAGGGGCAAACATCGATGCCTATCACTTTCGGCCCTCAACGGAGGAAGAGATGGAAGCTGACTTGAAAAGGATAGATGCCATGGAGGAGGATCAAGAAGTTACTTCTCGTTTCCAGGCAGGAGTCACGATGGGGGAAATACAGAGCTCAGCTATCCCAAACTTGGTCATCCCCTCCAATGTTAAATTCCCCTCTTATGAAAAAATGAAAAAGAGTGTTACTTGTTGTCCCGCATCTCTGCATCATCCATGGGTGCAAGGGGCTTTAACCGTCACGGGTAAGCTCCGTAAGGAAATAATGGATCTTAAGCGGCAAGTCAACAGGCTCGATGAGGAGAATCGTATCCTGAGGGGTATCATAGCCAAAAATATCACATCTTCACCTCCAAAGAAAGAAATATAATCACATGGGTATGGGCACTCCCCTTGGCAACTGCCAAGCTTGGGGGAGGTGCCCCGGCATCGTATCACCATCACACTCCTATCTTTACCGTTTTTCTTAGTTCGATCCTTTTGGTAATATCTTGATCTAGTAGAATAAAGTTTTAGTATGATTTAGTTTTGAGTTTTGCTTTATGATCCCTCTATGTAATCAAGTCTGTGAGCTATATATAATAAAGACTAGTGTTGAGTCAAGGGCTTGATTATTTTGCTAGGATCTTGAGGGAATAAAAGAAAAGAAAAAAATAAAAAGAAACAAAGAGATCATATTGATCTTATGGGGAGTAATGACTTCACATATGAAGAGTATGATGATTAAAAGTTGTTGAGAGTTGACAAACATAGTTTTGGTCATCGTTGCAATTAATAGGAAGTAATAAATAAAGAGAGGTTTCACATATAAATATACTATCTTGGACATCGTTTATGATTGTGAGCACTCATTAAAATATGACATGCTAAAGAGTTGATGTTGGACAAGGAAGACAACGTAATGGGTTATGTTTTCTTACATCTGAAATAAAGTATATTGTCATGGATCATCCAACATGTTGAGCTTGCCTTTCCCTCTTATGCTAGCCAAATTCTTTGCACCAAGTAGAGATACTACTTGTGCTTCAAAATATCCTTAAACCCAGTTTTGCCATGAGAGTTCACCATATCTACCTATGGATTGAGTAAGATCCTTCAAGTAAGTTGTCATCGGTGCATGCAATAAAAATTGATCTCTAAATATGTATGACTTATTAGTGTGGAGGAGATAAGCTTTATACGATCTTGTGATGTGGAAGAAATAAAAGCGACAGACTGCATAATAAAGGTCCATATCACAAGTGGCAATATAAAGTGACGTTCTTTTGCATTAAGATTTCGTGCATCCAACCATGAAAGCGCATGACAACCTCTGCTTCCCTCTGCGAAGGGCCTATCCTTTAATTTTACCTTATGCAAGAGTCATGGTGATCTTCACATTTCCTTTTTACATTTTATCCTTTGGCAAGCACATTGTGTTGGAAAGATCCTGATATATATATATATATATATATCCAATTGGATGTAAGTTAGCATGAATTATTATTGTTGACATTACCCTTGAGGTAAAAGGTTGGGAGGCAAAACTATAAGCCCCTATCTTTCTCTGTGTCCGATTAAAACTCCATAACCATAAGTATTGCGTGAGTGTTAGCAATTGTGAAAGACTAAATGATAGTTGAGTATGTGGACTTGCTGAAAAGCTCTTACATAGACTCTTTCTGATGTTATGATAAATTGCAATTGCTTCAATGACTGAGATTATAGTTTGTTGGTTCTCAATGAAGTTTCTGATTCATACTTAACATTGTGAATAGATTATTACTTGAGCATAAGAAATCATAAGACAATAACCATATATGTTGCTGTTATAAGAATGATCATGATGCCCTCATGTCCGTATTTTATTTTATCGACACCTCTATCTCTAAACATGTGGACATATTTATCGTTATCGGCTTCCGCTAGAGGATAAGCGAGGTCTAAGCTTGGGGGAGTTGATACGTCCATTTTGCATCATGCTTTTATATCGATATTTATTGCATTATGGGCTGTTATTACACGTTATGTCACAATACTTATGCATATTCTCTCTTATTTTACAAGGTTTACATGAAGAGGGAGAATGCTGGCAGCTGGGATTCTGGGCTGGAAAAGGAGCAAATATTAGAGACCTATTCTGCACAGCTCCAAAAGTCCTGAAACTTCACGGAAGTCATTTTCGGAATTAATAAAAAATACTGAGTGAAGAAACTACCAGAGGGGGGCCACACCCTTGCCACGAGGGTGGGAGGCAGAGCTGTTCTGCCAGGGAAACATCCCTCCGGGAGGGGGAAACCATCGCCATCGTCATCACCAACGATCCTCTCATCAAGAGGGGGTTAATCTCCATCAACATCTTCACCAGCACCATCTCCTCTCAAACCCTAGTTCATCTCTTGTATCCAATCTTTGTCCCAAAGCCTCAGATTGGTACCTGTGGGTTGCTAGTAGTGTTGATTACTCCTTGTAGTTGATGCTAGTTGGTTTATCTGGTGGAAGATCATATGTTCAGATCCATTATGCACATTAATACCCCTCTGATTATGAACATGAATATGCTTTGTGAGTAGTTACATTTGTTCCTGAGGACATGGGAGAAGTCTTGCTATTAGTAGTCATGTGAATTTGGTATTCGTTCGATATTTTGTTGAGATGTATGTTGTCTTTCCTCTAGTGGTGTTATGTGAACGTCGACTACATGACACTCACGAGAAAATGGCTGGTCACCGGGATGCCCAGTCCCATGCTTTAAGCAAATCAAATCGAAATAATTGCAAACAAAACTTCCCAGGGAGTCTTGTTAGTGTGAGACACTCGTTGTTTCGACCCAGCCATAGATTGATGCTTGTTGGTGGAGGGGGAGTATAAACTTTACCATTCTATTTGGGAACCGCCTATAATGTGTGTAGCACGGAAGATATCGAGATCTCTTGGTTGTTATGTTGACAATCAAAGTATACCACTCAAAATATTATTCATCTCTGCTTTAAAATCGAGCTTGATCTGGCACCTCTATAAATCCCTGCTTCCCTCTGCGAAGGGCCTATCTATTTACTTTTATGTTGAGTCATCACCCTCTTATTAAAAAGCACCAGCTGGAGAGCACCACTATCATTTGCATCCATTACTATTAATTTACATTGGGTATGACTATTACTGGATCTCTTTTACCATGAATTACAATGTTTAGTTAGTCCTTGAGCTTTAAAGGTGCTCTGCTTTGCGATCTCAGAAGGGATAGCGAGATACCATCTTGTTATATCATATCATGATTGTTTTGAGAAACTGTTGTCATCCCAAATTTATTATTATTGCTCGCTAGTTGATTATGCCATTGACATGAGTAAACATGAGACCTAAATGTTATTGTGAATATGGTTAGTTCATAATCTTTGCTGAAAACTTGAATGCTGGCTTTACATATTTATAACAACAAGAAACAGAGTTTGTAAAAGTTTTTCTTCATCATTTCCAGTTTATCAACTGAATTGCTTGAGGACAAGCAAAGGTTTAAGCTTGGGGGAGTTGATACGTCTCCGTGGTATCTACTTTTCCAAACACTTTTGCCCTTGTTTTGGACTCTAACTTGCATGATTTGAATGGAACTAACCCGGACTGACGCTGTTTTCAGTAGAATTGCCATGGTGTTATTTTTGTGCAGAAATAAAAGTTCTCGGAATGACCTGAAAATCAACGGAGATTATTTATGGAATTAATAAAAAATACTGGTGTGTGTCGGTGTCAAAACCGGCGGATCTCGGGTAGGGGGTCCCGAACTGTGCGTCTAGGCGGATGGTAACAGGAGACAAGGGACACGATGTTTTTACCCAGGTTCGGGCCCTCTCGATGGAGGTAAAACCCTACTCCTGCTTGATTAATATTGATGATATGGGTAGTACAAGAGTAGATCTACCACGAGATCAAGGAGGCTAAACCCTAGAAGCTAGCCTATGGTATGATTGTTGTATGATGAGTTCCTACGGACTAAACCCTCCGGTTTATATAGACACCGGATAGGGTTAGGTAGGGTTACACAAAGTCAGTTACAATGGTAGGAGATTTGAATATCCGCATCGCCAAGCTTGCCTTCCACGCCAAGGAAAGTCCCATCCGGACACGGGACGAAGTCTTCAATCTTGTATCTTCATAGTCCTGGAGTCCGGCTGAAGGCATAGTCTGGCCATCCGGACACCCCCTAATCCAGGACTCCCTCAGTAGCCCCTAAACCAGGCTTCAATGACGACGAGTCCGGCGCGTAGATTGTCTTCGGCATTGCAAGGCGGGTTCCTCCTCCAAGTACTTCATAAAAGATTGTAAACACTAAGGATAGTGTCTGGCTCTGCAAAATAAGTTTCCACATATTGCCATAGAGAGAATAATATTAACACAAATCTAATCTGCTGACGTATTCCGCAGCGTGACATCACACTACGGCCAAGCCTTTATCCGAATCGTTTTTGCTTCCCCACCTCAGCGCGTTTTGCGAGGCGGTTTCCTTGGCACGTCTTGTCAAAGCAGAGATCGGGCCCCTTATTTATGGGATTCTCATCAATACGGACGTGGGTAACCCAACCGCGCCATTTATCACGACGCTTGGGAGGCAAGCGAGTTTTACCAGGCTGGTGGGGACGCATAGCCGCATCCTCCCATATAAGGGGATAAGGATCCACCTTTTTACCTACGCCTTCTTCCTCCTTTGCCTATCCATCTTCCGCGTACTCGAGCTCCAGCGCCCAAGTCCGCACTTCCCACCTCAACCTTCTCCAGCCATGTCCGGAGCGGGAGGCAAGTGGATGGTCTCCTCCGTCATGGAGGGCCATGTCAAAAAACTGAGGAAGGCCGGATACTTGTCTAACGACATCGCGAACCGGCTTCCCGAAAAGGGGCAGCTCCTCCCCACCCCAAGGCCCCATGAGAGGGTAGTATTCCTTCCCCATTTCCTCCGCGGACTGGGCTTTCCTCTCCACCCATTTGTCCGGGGGCTCATGTTCTACTATGGCCGGGATTTCCACGATCTGGCCCCGAACTTCATCCTCAATATCTCGGCGTTTATCGTCGTGTGCGAGGCCTTCCTCTGCATCCGCCCCCATTTCGGTCTTTGGCTCAAGACTTTTAATGTCTAGCCGAAGGTTGTGCGTGGCAACCAGGCGGAATGCGGAGGCGCCATGGCGGGCAAGATAGCCAACGTCCTATGGCTCGAGGGCTCCTTTGTGGAGACCCTGAAGGGGTGGCAGTCAGGGTGGTTTTACATCACCGAGCCGCGCGATCCGAAGTGGATCGCAGCCCTTGAGTTCCGATCCGGACCCCCTACGCGGCTCACGTCCTGGAAGGAGACGGGCCTGTCGTGGGGCGACGAAGGAGAGGTGACTGGACTGCAGACATGCATCCAGTCCCTGGTGAACAAGCAACTCAAGCTTGTCAATGTAGTCCAGGTTATGCTCGTCCGCCGGATCCTTCCGTGTCAACAACGGGACTTCAACCTATGGGAGTTCGACCCGGTGCAGCACCAAACCTTGAGTAGGCTCTTCGACACGACGTACGAAGAGGCCTGGAAGGGGCTAACCAAGGGCACCGAGGCTCCCGCATCCGTCTCTGAGGACCGCGGATTCAGCACGCAGCGTCAAGCTAGTGCGGTAAGCTATTTTTACCCTTTACAAGATGTTGGTTTTCCATAGTTTGACTCTATGCGGGATCTAAACCCCCTCACCTTTGATAGGCTTGGCAGGTGAAGTCCGGACCGATTAACTGTCCGGCTCCTTTGCCCGAAGACCCAGCCAATGCTTGCTTAGCGAAGCTGCTGGTTCCGGCGCCTTATGTGGTGCCGGAGAAGAAGGCCAAGAAGAAGACCACGGGGACTCAAAAGAGTTCCCGGCGTATGGTGGTGTCGGACTCATCGTCCGACGACTCCGAGACGCCCTCTCCTTGTGAAGACGAGGAGGAGGAAGAAGAAACCTCTCCCCCTCCAGCGGGGGGAGGAAAGAAGAGGAAGACCCCTCCTCCGGACTACTCCACCGACACCAACGAGGGCGAAGAGGAGTGGCCGCACAGGGCCAAGCGCCCAGCGAAATCGTAAGTATTCGGATACCAGAGTAACTCATGATATTCCTTTGTTGCACAACTTTCCCTAATGTCGAATATAATCATGTAGCCCGCCCAAGGCCGGGCTCGATGAGTCGTCGAGCGGCTCCCTGGATTCTTCGGACGTGAATTCAGTTCCGCCCGCTGCCTCCCCCTGTACTGCGGACGACGCCGAAGTGGCGTCGCAACAAGTTCCGGGCCAAGAGGAGGTGGTCCTGGAGGAGCCGCGAGGCGACCTCCCGGACTACGGGAGTAAAGGGGACAAGACCCCCTAGGGCTCCAAGTCCGGCTTTGTGCCGGACACCGTGCCGGAATCCTCAACGGTTCCGGACTGCGGCAGGCGACCTCCTTCTAAGAGGAGCAAGCCTACTAAGCCGGCGGTCTCCGTCCAACCGGAGGCGCCGGACAATCTGCTGGAGGTGCTTAAGGGCGCCTCCATCAACGAGGAGCACCGTACTATTATGAGTACGGTGATCCAGAAGGTTCAGTCCGCCAAGAGCGGACTGACTGAAGCTTGTGCCGGCCTTCTAACAGGCTTCGAGGTAAGTAAAAAATATGTAAAAATATTACCGCATAGACAGTAGCCCCTGATGCTCTGTTTGGCGTTAGGAAAGAAAAGCCGAATAGAGGATCTAATAAACTTCGCAGGAGTCTAACAAAAAAGAGTCAATATGCGTGTGCAGGCTTCGCTGCTTGCGACCGCCGCACTGACTGCGGAGGTAGGCACCCTGAAGCAGGGCCTCGAGTGGTCCGAGCAAAAGCTCGGCCTTGCCAAGCGGCAGCTCGAGGAGAAGGAAGGTAAGAGATACCTTATAGAAAAATATATAAAAATATGCAATTGCAAAAAAATGACAGGATTACGCTTGTTTATTGCAGGGGCCACAACTGAGGTGGCGACCCTCAAGCAGGCGTTGTCCGAGGCCGAGAAGAAAGCGGCCACGGAGCGCACCGAGTGGGAGAAATTTGAGGCGCAGGTCGGCGAGGTGCAGCAAGGGCTTCAGGCTCTCATGAAAAAACATGAGAGTTTGGAGCTTAACTCTAATACGCGAGCGTCTGAGCTCGCGGCGGCCCTTGAAACTGCCAAGTCTGCCAAGGTCGAGTCCCAGAAGGCCCTCCGGGAGTTGGATGCGGTGAAAAAGATAGCGGCGGGTAAGGCATTCTTTATGCAAAGTAAACATACGAAAGTAAGCTACTTGTCACTTACCCGAATCCGGAGCTCTCCAGGAGCGTTCGTAGATCTTCCCCGAAGCGTATCTGATGCCGCCGCATTCTACCGAGCCGAGGAGGGCAGTTTGACAAAGAAGGTGTTCTGGTCTCAGTATGCTGAGGTCAAACACCCTGTGCCCTTGAGCGACCAGCTGATGCAGCTGGTCGAGCTCCACAAGGCGGCCGAACAGGCCATGAAGGGCCTTATAGTTCGGCTGTGGCCTGGAGAGGCCCTACCTGGGAGCTACTTCGGATTGGTGCGGCGGCTGGTGGAATCCTGTCCAAGGCTCGAGGTCATCAAGCGCTCTGTCTGCATTGAAGGTGCCCGGAGGGCCCTTGCCCGCGCTAAGGTGCACTGGGGCAAGCTGGACGGTGAGAAGCTTGTGAAGGACGGGCCGCCGCCAGGGAAAGAGCATCGCAAGCCCGAGAATTATTATAAGGACGTTCTGAAGGGTGCCTGCCTTATGGCGGATGAATGTACCAAGGATGTAATTTTTGAATGAACTCGCTCGTATTGTCCTGTGCGCTGAAAACTTGTTCATGTGCGCTAAGCAATGCTCGTTGAATTTAAAATATTACTTTCTGTGTGGCCGTTTATCAAAAATTGAGAGATGGCCAGTCGTCGGCTTCTGCCCCCATGCCACTAGTGCTGGGGTGTTCGGGATAAACCTGCGCGCTCTTTTTCCCATGCTTAGGTCCTTCGAGGGAGGCACTCAGCACAACGAACAAGGCAATCGGACTATAATGCCTGAACACTCTCACTTAGCCATAGAACTCTATAATTTTAAATTTCGGCGAAGCCCCTAGTATTCGAAAGACCGAGTTCGGGGCGCTATCCACACCTTGGCCGGACAAAGCCGGTTCCTCGCTCTAAGCGGCATAAGTCTTTAAGGACTCGAAAAACCTCTCGAACAGCGACCGGTCTCTCGCTTCATCATGACAGTCAGTTTTAGCTTTCTCTACTGAGGTGCTCAGCCCAGCTCAACTGGGGCACAATCGCAGTAGTTCTCCTAGTGCTACCTTAGCCGATATAGCGGAACGTAAGGTACCAAAACATAGGAGCCGGGCAAACCCAACTATTGACCCAAGAAATGATTCGGAGCCGATGCATATAATGCTATAAGTTCGGGGTGCCGCACTTGTGAAAGTGTTCGGACTTCTTACACCATGTTGGGGGCTACTGAAGCCCCTGGCGTATTTGCCGTACCACAGTGTACGGGTGCAACATGTCATGAATGAACATATATTTATAAAAAGAGTAATGCAAAAATAGATGAAAGCTATGCATTGTTTATTAAAAATGCTGCAATTAAAGCAGAACGATACAAATAGCGCGATAAGCAAAAGGTTGGACTATTTAACATGTCCGGTCCAGGGGCAGGCCGCGGAATTGTATGCAAAAACAGGTATACTGCTCGTGATAGAGACCACCTGGGAGTTCCATAGTGCGGCATGGCTTGTCTGCTTCCCTGGTTCTTGCATCGTTTGTGCGGCAGTTGAATTGCCGAGCAGGTCGTCCGAAGAATGGAGTCCTGAAAGTAAGAGAAAATAATGAAATCGGCAGCCCCTAGTGCGGTTTAAGCCGTATTTCGGGCGTGCCATGATAGTGCCCCTCCCCCTATGCCCATGGTATTTCAAGAGCGTAGTTATGTACGCGAAGCACTGGTTTCGCTATATCGCGGGGGCTAGGGTTGGGGCCGCATTGCTACGCTAGCTCGGAACGTGCCAGGTGGTCTTGTTGTAGGTTACTCCGGGCGCGCTTGACAGTGTCCGGCCTTTTGAAGGCCGGACTGAAGAATTGCATGGAGAGGCTGCTTTGTACTTCTGCTGCGAGCGCTGCCGTGTGCTCCTCCGTTCGGAGGGAGCGTTCGGTGTTTCCGTTGACCGTTATTTCTCCTCGAGGGCCCGGCATCTTGAGCTTGAGGTATGCATAGTGCGGTACCGCATTGAACTTTGCGAATGCGGTTCGTCCGAGCAGTGCGTGATAGCCACTGCGGAACGGGACTATGTCGAAGATTAACTCCTCGCTTCGGAAGTTATCCGGAGATCCGAAGACCACTTCAAGTGTGACTGAACCTGTACAGTTGGCCTCTACACCTGGTATGACGCCTTTAAAGGTCGTTTTGGTGGGCTTAATCCTTGAGGGATCTATGCCCATTTTCCGCACTGTATCCTGGTAAAGCAGGTTCAGGCTGCTGCCGCCGTCCATAAGGACTCTTGTGAGATGAAATCCGTCAATAATTGGGTCTTAGAACCAATGCGGCGAACCCGCCATGATGGATGCTAGTGGGGTGGTCCCTTCGATCAAAAGTGATCGCGCAGGAGGACCATGGGTTGAACTTTGGGGCGACTGGCTCCAGCGCATATACGTCCCGTAATGCACGCTTCCGCTCCCTTTTCGGGATGTGGGTTGCGTATATCATGTTCACCATCCGCACTTGTGGGGGAAAACCCTTCTGTCCACTGTTGTTCGGCGGCCTGGGCTCCTCCTCGTCATCGCTACGCAGCCCCTTGTCTCTATTTTCGGCATTTAACTTGCCTGCCTGCTTGAACACCCAACAATCCCTGTTGGTGTGATTGGCTGGCTTTTCAGGGGTGCCATGTATCTGGCACAAGCGGTCGAGTATTCGGTCCAAACTGGACAGGCCCTAAGTATTTCTTTTGAATGGCTTTTTCCGTTGACCGGATTTGTAGCCTCGGAATCCGGCATTGACTGTCGTATCCTCGTTGCTGTTGCTGCTAACGCGGCGTTTTTGCTTGTTTCGGCGCGACCTGCCACTTTTGTCCTTGGTATCCGAATTACCAAGGTTCTTGGTTAAGTTGTTGCTGCGAGCTAGCCAGCTGTCTTCTCCCGCGCAAAAGCGGGTCATGAGTGTTGTGAGAGCTGCCATAGATTTCGGCTTTTCCTGTCCAAGGTGCCGGGCAAGCCACTCGTCGCGGATGTTATGCTTGAAGGCTGCTAGGGCCTCTGCGTCCGGACAGTCGACTATTTGGTTTTTCTTTGTTAGGAACCGTGTCCAGAATTGTCTGGCCGATTCCTCTAGCTGCTGAATTATGTGGCTTAGGTCATCAGCGTCCGGTGGTCGCACATAGGTACCCTGAAAATTGTCGAGGAATGCGGCTTCCAGGTCTTCCCAAGAACCGATTGAATCTGCCGGCAAGCTGTTAAGCCAATGCCGGGCTGGTCCCTTAAGTTTGAGTGGGAGGTATTTGATGGCGTGTAGATCATCGCCGCGGGCCATGTGGATATGAAGGAGATAATCTTCGATCCATACCGCCAGATCTGTTGTGCCATCGTATGATTCGACGTTCACGGGTTTGAAACCCTCAGGGATTTTATGATCCATTACTTCATCTGTGAAGCATAGTGGGTGTGCGGCGCCTCTGTATTGGGCTATATCACGACGCAACTCCAATGAGCATTGTCTACTGTGTTCGGCCCGGCCGGATTTGTTGTGTCCGGGGTGACGATCCCCGTCACGCGTTGTAGGGCGCCCACGCGATCCGTAGATCGATCTTGTTTGTCTTGCCTTGTCCTCCAGTATCTCTCGCAGGTCTGGCGTGTTTTCCCGTGCCTTAGCATGTTTTGAGCGGCGCCGGGGCACGGCTTGAGTGGAGGGCCGAGAGGCCTCTCTGTCACGGCCACGAGGTGGCCGGTCGGCCATGTCATGCGCTGGTGATGTAGGTGCTTCCTCCTCTAATCGGGGTAGCAGCCTGCGCTTTGGGTAACTCTTGGAGGGGCGTTCGAGTTCATACTCTTCGGCCGCAAGGACTTCAGTCCATCTGTCAGCTAGCAAGTCTTGATCAGCTCTAAGTTGTTGCTGCTTTTTCTTGAGGCTGCTTGCCATGGCTATAAGCCTGCGTTTAAAACGCTCTTGTTCGGCGGGATCCGCTGGCACGACGAATTCATCGTCGTCGAGGCTTGCCTCGTCTTCGGAGGGAGGCATATAATTATCATCCTCAACCTCTCTATCTGCCGCTCTCTCGTGAGGGCTGGCTTCTCCATCCTCCTGTGCCAAATCTTGCTGGAGGGGGTGTTCTTCGGCGCTATCCGGGGTAGTATTATCTCCCATGCCGGAATCACCGTTTTTGCTTTGGCGGGATTTAGAGCGGCGCCGCTGACGTCGTTGCTTGGTCTGTTTCTTGGATGCGTCATCCTCCACTGTTCCATCGCCATCTCCATCTTTTGGAGTGTCCACCATGTATATGTCATATGATGAGGTGGCCTTCCAGTGCCCTACAGGTGCTGGTTCTTGGTCGTCTCCTGCATCGCCGTCCATACCGTCGATGTCTTCGGAGTCAAAGTCGAGCATGTCGGTAAGTCATCGACAGTGGCTACGAAGTGGGTGGTGGGTGGGCTTTGAATTTCTTCGTCGTCCGTATCCCAACCTTGCTGACCGTAGTCCGGCCAGGGCTCTCCTGATAAAGAGAGAGACTTTAGCGACTTCAGGATGTCGCCGAAGGGCGAGTGCTGAAAGATGTCCGCGGCGGTGAACTCCATGATCGGCGCCCAATCAGATTCGATCGGTGGGCGTGCGGAGGGCTCGGAGTCCGGAGAGGAATCCGGCCCCTCGGAGTCACGGGCCTTGCGGGGTGCGGGGCTGGCGTTCGGCTCGATCGCCTTTGAGATCGCAGCCCCCGAGGCGGCGTCCAACCACTCATCCTCGATCGGCGCAGTAGGCTCCGAATTAAGCGTCGGAACCAATGCGCGTGCGGCCTCCAGGACACTGTTCGGCGGCAGAGCTAGATCATGCCCATCGAGACAGTGCGACACTCTTGGCTGTGGCTCAAATCCGTCGAAGATCAAGTCCCCGCGGATGTCGGCCATGTAGTTTAAACTTCCAAATCTGACCTGATGGCCAGGGGTGTAGCTTTCGATCTGCTCCAGGTGGCCAAGCGAATTGGACCGCAGTGCGAAGCCGCCGAAGACGAAGATCTGTCCGGGGAGAAAAGTCTCACCCTGGACCGCATCGTTGTTGATGATCGAAGGCGCCATCAGGCCTAAATGCGACGACACAGAGGAACTCTCAATGAAAGCACCAATGTCGGTGTCAAAACCGACGGATCTCGGGTAGGGGGTCCCGAACTGTGCGTCTAGGCGGATGGTAATAGGAGACGAGGGACACAATGTTTTACCCAGGTTCGGGCCCTCTTGATGGAGGTAAAACCCTACGTCCTGCTTGATTAATATTGATATGGGTAGTACAAGAGTAGATCTACCATGAGATCAAGGAGGCTAAACCCTAGAAGCTAGCCTATGGTATGATTGTTGTATGTTGAGGTTGTCCTACGGACTAAAACCCTCCGGTTTATATAGACACCGGAGAGGGTTAGGGTTACACAAAGTCGGTTATAATGGTAGGAGATCTGAATATCCGCATCGCCAAGCTTGCCTTCCACGCCAAGGAAAGTCCCATCCGGACACGGGACGAAGTCTTCAATCTTGTATCTTCATAGTCCTGGAGTCCGGCGGAAGGCATAGTCCGGCCATCCGGACACCCCCTAATCCAGGACTCCCTCAGGCAAGAACCAGCTCATCTCTGGAAGGATGCCTGGGCCGGAAAGAAAATTTCCAAGGAGTAATTGATGATCATATGCATTCACACACATGCTGAATCAACAGGATCAGAATGTTAATGACAAAGGATTTTATTGAATATCGCTAGACAAATGGAATTAACCAGAAAGCAAGTATGCAAGAATTCCAAGCGCAATAGGTTGTAGAGGATTTTCGGAAGATCAGATAGTATTTCAAAGAATTTTGAGAATCACACGAACAACTGAGGATGAACGGGTCCTCGGTGAGTGCGAGGAATTATTCGAAGGGGGGGGGGTATTCATGGGGCAAAGAACTGCAAGGCAGTATTCTCAAAGGATTCTCGAAACAATAGAGAATTTTGGGGCATCTTGCAATAACAAGAGCATCGAGGAATGATTGTATGAATGGCAAGTGTATGTAGTTTTCCATAGGGGTTGATGGTGGAAGGGAATCGCAAAAGTGATGAGCACAAGTTCTCGAGCGAACATCGGAGAGTATCTTCGAAGGCTTCTGGGCGAGCAGGCGATCATCTGGAAGGAAGGGGCTCTCCGGGAGGAAGTCATTGCGAGAACCTAGCATTAGAGTTAGGAAAATCGTTTAACCCGAATAGAAGAGAGATCAGAATCCTAGAGTATAGACGAGGAATAAAAGATCCTAATACCACCCAATGGCGACGTGGGCCCGTAAGCCACACAGCCAATGTTAGTAAAAGTTTTTCAGTGACTAGACTCAACTTCGGCCAAGGAGTTGGAAAGGGGGCTACCTACAGGCAGTCGGCTCTGATACCAACTTGTGACGCTCTCGATTCAATCGTATACTAATCATGTACGCAAATGTGTACGATCAAGATCAAGGACTCACGGGAAGATAACACAACACAACTCTAGACACAAATTAAAATAATACAAGCTTTATATTACAAGCCAGGGGTCTCGAGGGCTCGAATACATAAGCTCGAAAACACAAGAGTCAGCGGAAGCAACAATATCTGAGTACAGACATGAGTTAGACAAGTTTGCCTTAAGAAGGCTAGCACAAAAGCAACTACGATCGAAAAGGCAAGGCCTCCTGCCTAGGAGCCTCCTAACTACTCCTGGTCGTCGGCGGCCTCCAATGTAGTAGTAGGCATCGGCGGTGGCATCTGGCTCCTGGGCTCCGACATCTGGTTGCATCAACCGGAAAGAAGAAGAAATGGGGAAAAGGGGGAGTAAAGCAACCGTGAGTACTCATCCAAAGTACTCGCAAGCAAGGATCTACACTACATATGCAACATTATCAAAGGAAGGTTGTATATGTGGACTGGGCTGCAGAAATGCTAGAATAGAGAGAAGGCCTAGACCTATCGAAGACTAGCATCTTCTGGAAAACACCATCTTGCAGCAACCGGAGGGAGTAGAGTAGCATAAAGTGAAGTAGTAGTGTTATCAACCTCGGCCAGAGATCCTTTCTCGACTCCCGGCGAGAAAGCAATCCCAGAGCCATACTATCCAGTTATCATCACAAACAAATTCTCATCACCATCCTGTTCTCATCACAAGTATCCAGTTCTAGTTGTATCGATCGGGATACAACTCCAAGTGTCCGTTACCGTAGGACGGGCTATCGATAGATGTTTTCTTCCCTGTAGGGGTGCACCAACTTACCCACCACGCTCGATTAACTCCGGCCGGACACACTTTCCTGGGTCATGCCCGGCCTCGGCCAAACAATACGCCGCAACCCGACCTAGACTTAATAGAGAGGCCAGCACGCCGGACTAAACCTATGCCCCTAGGGGTCATGGGCCATCTCCCCGGGAACTCCTGCATGTTGCGTGGGCGGCCGGTGAGCAGACCTAGCTACCTCCTTCAACAAGGCAGGCGCTTACGCAGTCCAACCCGGCGCGTGCCGCTCAGACGCTGACGTCTATTAAGCTTCGGCTGATGCATACGACGCAGAACGCCCATACTATGCCCACGTGATGGTTAGTGCTATCAGGCCAGAGCCCCTCGGATCAAATATCCAAATCATAGTGGATTAGGAACGCGCGGTAACAAGCAGAGACTCACGAAAAATGTGACCCCGTTGCCCCGTCTTGAGGACTTGCGGCAAGGGCTAGGAATGCCCGGCCACGCCTCGTAATTATCTCGCGGGCACCTTCCAGGTCCGCCCGACTCCACATCACTCGCAATTAAGCTCGCGCGGGTACCCCTCAGGGTCGACCCGTCTTTCCAAGTAACAGTGGTAAAGTACAAGTATCCGTGTGTCCAAACATCAAGGGGAAAACCCAAGGAATCACCCCGATGAATTCCCCTAGATGTAATCATCAAGGTGAACGTAAGAGGATCCACCCTCGAGGTTCACACTTGAGGGGTTGCATGACAGAGTCGTATCGGAAGTGGTTAAGGAGGAAATCACCCTCGATGACCACGTCCAAATAGCTACACTACAGGTTAACATCAGAAGTGTTGTAGAGGTTTCACCCTCGGCACTCGATAGTAACCCAGTAGTGTCGAGCAACTAAGGGGAAAGTGATGTGCGGTGCCGGGGCCTGGTCTTCGATCCCGTTGATCGGGTCTTCAATGATGAAGCAGGGGTAACAAGGACAAGGTGGGGGTCACTGATGTATCACTAACCAACCTATACTAAGCAGTTTAGGATAAACAGGTAAGGTACAACAGCAGATACAAAAGCAGGCTATGCATCAGAATAGGAGCAAACAATAACAGTAGCAAAATCTAATGCAAGCATGAGAGCATGGAATGGGCGATATCGGGATGATCAAAGGGGGGGCTTGCCTGGTTGCTCTAGCAAGGAGGGGTCGTCATCGACGTAGTCGATCACAGGGGCATCAGCAGCGGTCTAGAGGTCTACCGGAGAAGAAGAGGGGGGAGAAACAGTAAATACACGCAAACATAAGCATAACAAGACAATAAGCGGTGCTAGAGGTGTTCTAACGCAGCGCTAGGCGATACTGGCGAAGGAGGATAACATCCGGGAAAGTTTTCCCTGTTCCGGACGTTTGTGAGACAGACGAACCGGAGGGGAAAAGTTCAACGTTCGCTATGCTAGGGACGTGTGATAGATGAACGGAGGGCGTATTCGGATTCGTC